>NC_088330.1:19627500-19765000 GCF_036884655.1 Musa acuminata AAA Group | reverse complement strand
CGTCCCACGGCTCGCCTGAGCTCAAGACTATAAGAGAAGAAGAAGCAAGAGAGGGCTCCAGGAATTGAGTTACCAGCTCCCTCCCCAGCGCCACAGCAGCATCCTGGTAGCAGTCCCTCTTCCCGGCGCTGCTCCCGCAGAACACGCACACCCTCACAAACCTTGACCTCCCCGCCCTGTTCTGCTCCATGTCTGCCACCCCGATCACCTTCTCCACTGCTTTTATGGACACTTCTTGCTTCGGAAATGCTACTTTTTCTTGATATGGCATAATAAGACGAGCGCTATTTGTCCCGAATTCTTCCACTAAACTTTCCCTCCGAAGACAAAAAGTTTGTACGTTGTTTAGGATGCCATATGGAAAGGTGGACATTCGCAGTCGTCAATTTGTGCGTGGGGGGGGGGGGGGGGTGGGGGGGGGGGGAGACAGAAATAGCAGCGTAGTTATATCGGACGGACGATAGTTGTGCACTGTCCGATATGATACCAACTTAGCCGCCACAACATCACTGTATTCCTTTTAATGTAAGTGGATAGGACGTTCAAACTAAGTCAGATAATGAATAGAAACTAAACTGGATCGATATTTTGAATGATTTTGAATCGAAATCGAGCTGGTCTTCATTATTGAGAGAAATATTTTATTAAAAGATCAAATATCCTAAATGATTATTTAGAGAAATATTTTTAAAAAATTTAAAAATACAAAAAAAATGCTTCCAAATTGAAACTACATATAATCGATTCTGTTCAAGTTTTAAATTTAAGAAAATCACAATCATCGGTCCGACAATCGATTTTAGAATCAAAATTTATTGATCCTAAGACTTATATTTATGGCCATTGAGCCACAGTATAATGTTTAGTACATTGATCTTTTTTTGGGGAGGAAGCAGTCAATTTCTTTCTTTAGTTGATTGAGGGTAAGTTCTTTATTTTAGCTTTTAAACATGAAAGAGTTGTTGATGATGTTGACATTTATAATCTCATCTCATGCACTAACATATGCCATATGAGTTTATCCATGTTATTTGCATACTACTTATGCTCAGAACCATTCATTCATATACTTCATGTTGAGACCAGATTAAGATTATGTCTGACATTGATAAAATAATACAAATTTAAGAGGAAATAAGAGAAATATCTTGTGTTCAAGGCTTATCATAAAAAAAAAGATCTTCAATTAATTTTTTGTGTGTTAGATTGAGCCATCTTTCATCCACAATATATTATATATATATATAAATAAATATAAATAAATAAATATATATATATATATATGTATGTATATATATGTATATATATATATATATGTATATATATGTATGTATATATATGTATATATATATGTATGTATATGTATATGTATGTATATATATATATATATATGTATATATATATATATGTATATATATGTATATGTATATATATATATATATATATATATATATATATATATATATATGTATATATATATATATATATATGTATATATATATATATATATGTATATATATATATATATATTTGTATACATATATATATATACATGTATATATATATATACATGTATATATATATATACATGTATATATGTATATATACATGTATATATGTATATATACATGTATATATGTATATATACATGTATATATATATGTATACATATATATATATACATATATATATTTATACATATATATATAAAGAATTAAATATAAAAAATTCAAAGACTAGAAAATATATCAGAAAGTGGACATAAAAAAAAATATCATATATATATATATACATATATATATATATATATACATGTATATATATATATATATATATATACACATGTATATATATATATATGTATGTATATGTATATGTATATATATATGCATATATATATATACATGTATATATATATATACATGTATATATATATATATGTATATATATACATGTATATATGTATATATACATGTATATATATATATGTATACATATATATAAATATATATATATACATATATACATATATATATATATACATATATATATAAAGAATTAAATATAAAAAATTCAAAGACTAGAAAATATATCATAAAGTGGACATAAAAAAATCGATATAAGACTAACATGTACTTATGTGAAAATTAAAATTTCTACTATATGAAAAAACTAAATATAAAGAATAACTTTTTTACGTTAGTTGAAATTCAAGTCCAAATCTCTTATACATTATCTCATATAATCCCCTAGAATTTTTCTCTCAATCTTCTCTAGATTTGTTTGAGAATATCTCGTAAACACCCAAAATGTCTTTCTCTATATCTCTTACTCAATCTCACAAGAACTTTGAGATATATGATATATACAAACTAGTAAATTCTAAATTAAGGACTACTCTTATACATCATTAGAAGTCTTTTATCAATTTCGGTATGAGATTACCTTACATACACCTAAAATATCTTCCTCAATATCTCTTATTTTTATCTTGAGATATATGATATATTTATAATAATAAATTCTAATTCATGAAGTACTGCTTCTTGAATTTCTAATCATAATCTTAATCCTATATGGTTAAAATTTAATTAAAGATTCTCTATATATTTGAATCTAATTATGATATTTAAAATATAAAAAAACCCATTAATTCTTATTATTTAACTATCCATCATCCTTTAATAAGATTTGAAACTTGATAGGGAAAATATTTATTGCAGTTAGGGTTTGACATGTAGCAACTCGGATAAAATTAGGAGACTGGGTCCTTTTATCAATAATCAAGAAATGCCAATATTTTATTGAATATAAAATATTTAAAATAATATTATCTATATTATGAAATATTTTTTTAGTTGATTAGTTATAAAAATCACCCCGACTTCAAGGTCAAACGCTATCTCTCCTTATTTCCTCTTACTTAATTTCGTGAGTGACTTAAGTATTAAAGGAAACCCTATCCGACTTTTCTTGTATGTCTAGGTTAAGTGTTAAAGATCTCCTCAACTACATCCTAAAAATTTCTTGCGCACATCTTCTACTAATCTAACTATCATCTGTAATCAAATCAAATATTTAATTTATGAAATAATTTTTATTTCCTTATTTGCCATTGTAATTTAGGGAATATTAATCTTATTTCCTTGTTTGCCATTGCGAATTAGGAAATGACTATTAAGTATTCTAAATAGGATGATATAATATTTGTTAGTATATTAAATAAAAATAATTTATATTAAATAATATAAAAATTAAAAAAACTTTCCTTTAATGGAGGCTCGCCTCCTCTTATTTAAGGGGAGAGATTTCTCTCCTTCGTTCCTCACCTAGTTGAGCCCAACAACAGAAGGAACGAGGAATTACACCATGCTGCGGACAGGTAGGTTTCCCTACCTTTCTTAAAAATAAAAGTTTTTATTTTGATTCCTTAAATATAAAAATTTTTATAGTTTAAAAATATTTATCAATTTTTTAATATCAGAATACCTATTATTGGATTAAGATATATTATCTAAAGTTTTTAAGGGATTCTACAATCCTCTTTAAAGGCTTCTTTAGATTTAAATATACTGAAATTATATATGTTTTATATATTGAATACATGATATTTGATTTTTTTATATTTGGATTAAAAATATTATTTCCTCGTATCATAGTTTACATTTTAATCTTATCAGGATTAAAATATACTATGAGTAGTTAAAAATAAAATATTTTTTAATCTATAAATTATTAAAAAAAATTATTATTAGATTATAATATATTATCTAAAAAATTTTATCCCTTTTAAAATTTAAAATTTTATTATTTGATTAGACCATATTGAAATTATTCATGTTATAGATATTGAAAATATGATTTCTAATTTATATTAAATTAAGAATGTCATTTTCTTGTATTAAAGTTCAATCTTATTCTTTAATATGTTGTTATATTTTAATGTATAATTATTAATGAATATATATTATCATAATTCAATATTAATAAAATTGGATAAGCATAGGGTTAGAACAACCCACAAACTAGGCCCAACCCATAGGTTAGGGCACAGCCCATTATCTAGGTCCAATCAGTAGACTAGGCCCAACCCATAGGCTAGGCCTAACTCGCGGGTCAAGCCTTAGCCCATAGGCTAACCCAGCCTAGCCCAATATCGGTAATTACATGTGACACACATAATCAATCCATGGGCTAGGGTTGGGCCAACCTAGCGTGATGTATGCCCAATCATGTGTAGTGCATATTACTAGTATATGGGCTGGCCTGCCTAACCCAATATTATTATTGGATTTGATCCCAAATATTGATTGAACTAAACTAGATTTGATTAGTCTAGATCGATTCAGGGTGATTCTGAATTGATTGACTTATTTAAGTCAGTTTTACATAATTTGAATCTAATCTAGTCCAAATTATACTAGTCTAGGGTAGTTTCAGACCAGTTAGATAAGGATTAGAGATCGATTCAACTAGGTTCTAGTTAAATCGAGTTTAATATGATCGATTGAACTATGGTTCAAGTCAATTGAGGGCTAGTTAGTAGTTTGACATGAAAGATATTTAAAAGAGATGTTTTCGATGTGTTATTTCATCCCAACATAGACATGACTAGTATGAAATACTGTTATTATCTTGCCGAGGGAAAGTAGGGTAATTCCCTTCGGGGATTACCGGGCCATTAGATGTGATGGTTGGACGATTTCTCCATCCACTGTTGGGAGGAACGTGTCCCTACTTTGGTGGGTAAGAGACACCACTCCATCCGCTGTTGGGAGTGTGATATGAGTTTGCCTTCATTCGCTATTGGAAGAATACAAACTCATCCCATAGGATAAAGCCTCTCTATCTGTTGTTGGGGGAGTGCTCCTTCGAGTATTTGATATACACCAATATGATGATTGATTTTGATCATATATTCATTTGAGTTAACTTCTGAGATTCGTACTTAGCGTTGTTGAATTTTTTTTATTTTTTATTTTTAGAATAACCTCTCACTAGTACTAAATCAGATTCCAATGGAGAGCGGACCTTCCTCTACCATTAGGTAGACTTGGATGATTCATCGAGTTAACTTTTTCACTTGTGATTTGATGAATAAATGAATTATAATAAATATTTATAAATTACGAATAAAGTGATGTTCATCTATTTGGCTCTGAATGTGTAGAAAGATATGATCTTAAAAAAAAAATTGGGATGTGACATCTTTTTATAGTATCATAGCATGATCTAGGGCCTACAAGTGTTTAAATCCCTTGATTGACTTTGACCAATGATTATCTTTAACCTATTATAGGAGTAATGGAGTTAATTCAGAGAATAGCAGTCCTATCACTCAAGGTGCTCATAGTCGCAATGCTACTACTCTACACACTCGGAGAGGTGTTCGAGTAAATAATAACTTGGAAGTTCTACGTATTATAAAGCAAACCCAGTCCTCATGTACACCTATCACTGATTATGTGCCAGCTTCTCGGACTTCGCAGAACGTACCTCATGCCCAAGCACCCGTCAATACTCCAGATGATGTACACGAAATCGTCAATGCTATTAGAGGATACTTTGAGCATCGGGAGGAGCGAGATGGAGTTCATCAAGGTAGAAATAATACCTTAGATCATTTTAAGAGATTGAGATCACTAGTTTTTGAGGGCAAGCTAGATCTAATCTTTGCTAAACGTTAGATTTGTCAAGTGGAGAAGATATTTGAAGCTATCGAATGTAGAGAAAATCAGAAAATGTATTTTGCTTCTTTCATTTTGGAAGGGAAGGTAGACACTTGGTGGACCTCGAAAAGGAGGATGTTAGAGGTTGAAGGTAATGTGGTGACTTGGAAGCAATTTAATGATGTATTTTATGAGTAGTTCTTTCCTAATTCAGTTTACTTTAGGAAGCAACAAGAGTTCCTTAGCATCCGCTAGGGAAGTAGAACCGTAATGGAATATGACCATTATTTCACTGAACTGGCCCAATTCTCTCTACATATTGCTTTTAATGAAAATCAAAGAGCTCATCATTTTGAGAGGGGACTTCGATCATCAATTAGAAAGTCCATTACAGTATTGATTTTACCAACATATGCTAAAGTGTTTAATCGAGCTTTGGTGGTGGAGAAATTGGATAATAAGCTACAACAAGCAAAGGATCGAAAGCGACATTTTAGTACTATACCATCTGTATATGAGAGATCACACTCTAGATCCTTAAAGAAAGACAAGGGCAAACAGTTTGAGCGTTAATAAGTAGGAGCTGCTAGTAATCAAGTTATCATAAGATGTTATTTATGTGGAAAGACAGGTCATGTTTTCACCTCATGCCCCATAGGACAGCATGTATGCTTTTATTATCAACAACCGGGGCACATGTCGAAGGATTGCCCTCGGAAGCAACATCAACGTCGAGCTCCACACCAAATAGTTGGACAACAACAACTAAGACCTAGAGAGGGAGGTCAAGTGAGAGTCTATGCATTGACCCACCAAAATGCTAAAGCCTCGGGATCTATTATTAAAGGTGTCATCACACTCTATGGTATATATGCATCTATGCTTATAGATTCTGGTTCTACGCATTCTTTTATTTTGCTATAAAACTACATAGGAATTGTGAAATAATGAGTAATGCATTAATGGTAGTAACACTAGTTGAAAACTCTTTGATAGTTGATTAGGTATATAGAAACTTCATTGTTACTATTGAAAGTCATGAATTGCTAGTAGATCTTATTCTACTAAAATTTTAAGATTTTGATGCTATCTTGGGTATGGACTAGCTTTCAGCATACCATGCAAGTGTCAATTGTTTCCAGAAGACTATTACTTTCTCACCCCTAAATCAACCACATTCCAAGTTTATTGAGATTCAAGAAAAGCTCCCTCCTATTATTTCAGTCTTGAGTGCTACCCAACTATTACTGAAAGGATATCAGGGATACTTGGCCTTTATTTTTGGAGAAGAATCTAAGAAGCCAATATTAAAGGACTCCCCATTCTACGAGATTTTTTAGATGTTTTTCCTAAAGATATACTTGCATTGTTATCTAATAGGTAGATTGAATTTACAATTGATCTTTTACTTGGCACCGTATCTATTTCTAAACCCCTGTATAGAATGATACCAATTGAGTTAGAGGAGTTAAAGAAATAGATCCAGGAGCTTTTGAACAAGGGTTTTATTCGACCCAGTGTATCACCTTGAGATGCCCCTATCCTATTTTTGAAGAAGAAAGATGGATCCATACAACTATACATCGATTATGGACAACTCAACCAAGTGACCATAAAGAATAAATATCCCCTTACCCGAATAGATGACCTATTTGATCAACTTCAAGGTACTAAAGTATACTCGATGATTGATTTAAGATCTGAGAATCATCAACTAAAGATAATGAAAGGCGACAAACAGAAAACTGCTTTTAGAATAAAATATGGTCATTATGAATTCTTAGTAATGTCTTTCGAACTCACAAATACACCAGCTACCTTTATGGATCTCATAAATAGGGTGTTTCATCTTTATCTTGATAAATTTATAATTATATTTATTGATGATATTTGATATACTCCAAAGGTAGAGCAGAATATGAATACCATCTTAAGATAGTTATGGAAGTCCTAAGATAAGAGAAATTATATGCCAAATTAAACAAATATAATTTTTGGCTCAATTAAGTTATGTTTTTCGGTCATGTAATTTCGAGTGTTGGTATATCTGTTGACCCTCACAAGATTGAAGATGTGATAAAATGGAAGCAACCTTCTAATTTTTCGAAGATTAGAAGCTTTTTGGGTTTGGTTGGATACTATAGAAGATTCATAGAAATTTTTTTCATAGAAGGCTTTTCAAAAATAGCACTGCTCTTGACCAAGTTGACACAAAAAAATATAAAGTTTCTATGAGATGATAAATGTCAATGAAGTTTTCAAAAATTGAAGAAGAAATTAACTAGTGCTCCTATCTTGGTCATTCCTTCACGGGAGGAAGGTTTTATAGTATATAGTGATGCCTCACTGTAAGGACTTGGTTGTGTTCTAATGCAAAATGAGAGGGTAGTTGCTTATGCGTCTAGGTAATTAAAGCCTCATAAGAAGAACTATTTTACTCATGACTTAGAGCTATCATTTTTGTACTGAAAATTTGGAGGTATTATCTCTATGGACAAACTTTTAAAATCTTCACAAACTATAATAGTCTCAAATATATTTTCACATAGAAATATTTAAATATGAGATAAAAAAGATGATTGGACTTTATAAATGATTATGATTTTAATATCAACTACTATATTAGAAGGCTAATGTAGTTGTTGATGCCTTAAGCATAAATACCTCTAGTCTTATAGCATATATGAATATTCAAAGGAATTCTATGACATAACTCTAGTCTTATAGCATATCAGAGACAAATAAAGGTTTTCTTGTATGTTTAATGATCCAATCATATTTTGTAGAAAAGGTTAAAGAATATCAGAAGATGTATATCTTTAGATGATAGTTAAGGAGATAGCTCAAGGATTTAGACTTGAATTCTTCTAAGCCGAAGATGATTCTATTATATTCCACAATTGACTTTTTATTCTCGAAAGCCATCCAGTAAAGATGTAATTATTAGAGGAGGCACACATATCAAAAATTAATATCCATCCCGGGACTACTAAGATGTATCGGGATTTATGCCAAAACTACTGGTGGCATGGTATGAAGAGAGATATAGCAGAATTTGTTTCTAAATGTCTAATATGCTAACAAGTGAAAGTAGAACATCGAGTACATGCAGAAAAATTGTAAAGGATTTCGATTCCTGAATAGAAGTGGAAGAAAGTTACTATGAATTTTGTGATAGGATTACCCAAGACTACGAAAGGATATGATGGAATTTGGGTAGTAGTAGACAGATTTACTAAATCTGCTTACTTCCTCCCTATTAACAAGAAGTACTCATTGGATAAACTAGCAAGCTTATATATTAAGGAGATTATTCGATATCATGGGGTGCTAGTTAGTATTATCTCAGATAGAGATCCAAGGTTCACCTCTAAGTTTTGGGGAAGCCTACAAAATTCTTTAGGTACACAATTAAAATTTAGTACAACTTTTCACCCTCAAACTGATGGTCAATCTGAAAGGACAATACAAACTCTTGAAAACCTTTTAAGAGCATGTGCTTTGGACTTTGGTAGGAGTTATGATATGTACTTGTACTTAATTGAGTTTTCTTACAATAATAATTACCACTTTAGTAGGAGAATGGAAGCTTTTGGGACTTTAATTAATTTAAAAAGATACTGATAATATTTGAATTATACGTCAAAGATTATTAATAGGTTAAAGTCGCTAAAAAAGTTATCCAAATCAAAGACGAAGAGATCTAGAATTCAAAGTTGGTAAGCACGTCTTCTTGAAAGTGTCACCAATTAAGGGAGCCATGAGGTTTGGTCAAAAGGGGAAGTTAGCCCCTAGATTTATTGGCTCATTTGAGATCTTACAAAAGGTCGGGCATGTGGTGAATAGATTGGCATTGCCTCCAGCTTTGGCTAGCATCCATGATGTATTCCACGTGTTTATGCTTCTGAGATATATCAAGGATCCATTGTTAGATTTTATGGTCCTTTTATAATTGGATAAGATATATAACTAATTGGGTTCCGTTAAAATATTTTAGCCAATAAAATAGAAGTATAACCTTGATGGGAGGAAATCTCCTGAGATCTTATCGTAGACCCTCTACTCTCGCCTATAAAAGGACACGTACATGCTAGTCATAAGTGCCCAGCAAGCCAATCACGTGAGTGATGACACGTGTGACTTGATACAAAATTTTTTTGCTTATTATATTTTGGCGTATATCACTTTATAACTATTGCATAAATGCATATATATATTGTGATGTCCTTGGATTTGTGCAATGGGAATCGGATCGTGATAAGATCACGATAATAAGATCGATTCACCTTTAAACACATATCCTAAATAATCCCAATCATAGGTTACTCGAGAGGGACATCGTGATAACCGGACAGACTGGTGTGTTGTATACCCGTCCATATGATGGATGCAGCTGGTCTCATAGCTGCTCGTGTAGGGACACTAGGGATACAATACAGGTGCTCATTGGAGAATGAGTTCACTGATTGATCCGCTTACGGAATGCTGGATGGTTGATGATGCCTTATTGTCAAACAGCGATTCCGTAGTCCTAGTGGTGTATCTGGTCCTTAGACTTGAGACACCAAGGATGTCATGTATGAGTGCTCCACTCTTTGATACCAGACTTATAGGTTTGGCTGTCCCAGATCTAGTACAGCTGGTCATTGGGAGTGGTAGTCAACCTTACGAGGGCTATTGAGTGTCGATAGAGGATCATCCACTCTCGACGTCATGAGAGGAATATCCCATGTGTTCTTGCTCAGACAAATCCCTAGCCAGGGTCATTCGGGTTGAGAGAGAAAGAGTTCTCCGGGAGAATCCAATTATAGCGAGACTCGAGTAGAAATCGTATGGGTCTGACAACACCATGCTCGATATATGGTCTCTGGGATATTAGATGGATGAGGGACTATAGGTACACGGTAACTGAGGACAGACAGGTCCAATGGATTGGATTCCACTGTATCGTCTGGGGACTACGGCGTAGTGGCCTAGTACGTCCGTAGTCGATGAGTCGAGTGAATTATTATAGAGATAATAATTCACTAAGTTAGAAGGAGTTCTAACAGGTATGACTCACGGCCAGCTCGATATTGGGCCTAGAGGGTCACACACATATGGTAGGCATTGCGATGAGTAGAGGTTCGGATATGAGATATCCGACGGAGCCCTTGTCTTATTGGATGCAGATCCAATACACACTAGGGGAGGACCCATTAGGGTTTGACAGGGGACCTCTATAAATAGGAGGGGTTCAGAGCCTCATAGGCTAGAGCCTTTACTTGCCTTTCCTATTCTCCTCTCCCTCTCCACCTCAGAGCCGGCCTGGAGTTTTGAGGAGCGTTGTCGTAACCCTGCTGTGTGGATCACCGCTAGAGAGGAGGACGCTTGACCTCCTTCACCCTCTCCTAAGGATCTCCAAGGAAACAAGGATATACGATCTCCCTAGGTAACACAATCTACTCTATATGCAGTTTTAAGTTTCGCGGATTTTGCGCACCAATCTTCGCACGACGACGAACATCTCTTTGGGAATTGGGGATTTTGTTTTCTTGTTCTTCCGCTGCGCATATGATGTCGCATCCAAGATTTTCCATCAGTGGTATCAGAGCCAGGTTGTTTGTGCGAATGATTGGTTTTGAACTGCGTGTGTTGTGTTTAGGAAGAATTTTGACGTCAAAATCGTTGACGCAAAAATAAGGAAGGGCAGCAACAGTTGATGCCCTCGATCTGCGTACGTGCAGCGCAGCCGAAGGCGGGCAGCACAGGGGCTGCGTCTGTAGCAGTCGGCCGGCAGCCTGCTTGCAGCAGGCTTGCGTCCGGCGGGGACGGCAGCCCGCGGGCAGAGGCGCCTGCGGCCGCTTCTCTCGCGGGGTGAGGCGCCGCAGTGTCACGGACAAACTTCGAAACAAGGTGTTTGATGTAATGCTTATGTATGTCCGTGTCTTTGGGCATGTTCATGCCTTGTACAGAATGTAGAGGGGCGGCCGAAGGCTTAATAGTCCCACTTTAGTTGGGTTGGTGGCCTCTTTAGGCTTGTAAATAAAGGTTGTGTCATGTGGACACGTGCGAGAGCTTTTCGGTCTGTAATGGACCATTTTACCCTTTGTTGTGCCACTGTTCAGAGCTTGTAAAGTCTGTTTGTAATTTGCATTGTCTATGAAGTGTTTTTCGAACATGTTTGCTTGTGGATCCCGTTTGAGGCGTTCTCTCTAACCCGTTCTCTCTTTTGGTGGTCCTAAGGGACAATGGGAAGCTTCGGGGTGGCTGACCTTTGCGGACGGACACGCAAGGGTGCCGCACGGCTTAGGCAAAACCAGCTAAGTCCGTGTCATTTGGTATCAGAGCGGGACAAGCACTCATAGAAACACTTAGCATGCAAACGTGGGGGACCTAGCGGGGCTGCGTTGAGGGGAGTCAGCACACGCGCGACCGTTTGGGGGAAAACGGGCATGGAGATGTAGGGAAAAGAGTCGCTCAGAGGAGCGGGCATCTAGCATTGGCATTCAGAGGAATGGCCAACCCTTCGCGCAAGAGGCACCACGAGAACAGGCAAGCTTGGAAGAATTTGGAGCGCACAAAGGTTGAGATGGCTGAGTTTGAGCTACGGCTCAACGTTGACAACTATACTTGATGGTGCTCTAGGCAAGCGAGGCGCTTGGCAAGAATGAGACCATCCAAGGTGGAATGAGTTGCTCAACGACCAAAAGAGTTATGCAAAGCTCACAGAGGTGAGGGGAATTGCTAACTCGAAGAATTTGGTACTCATGCATGGGCTTGTATGCGGACGACGGAATGTTCGTGGCCATCCCAAGGCGGCCGAGACTCGGCACCATGGAGCATTGAAACTTTCTCTTCGGCATGTGAAGGATACGTCCGTAGGCGGCTGAAGTGTGCAATGAGTTCAGCATGTTGCTAGACCTTGAGGGGTGCAGTGGGGGCTGTATTGACGGGGAGTCGCAATCTAGCAAGTGCGTTTGCAGGAGGCAGAACAATGCACAGTTTGTTCAGCAGATCGGAGTAGTCCAAGGGGATGGTGGTCTCCGAAACGAAGAGAGATGTTGCTCCAATGGGATAGTTATCCAGGAGGGATAAGTCCCGGTTCTCCAGAGGGAGAATCATGTGAGACGGACTTCACATGTTGAGGAGGAGTACCTCAATAAACAACAACTCCACGAAGCTCGATGCACTGAGCAAGCGGCGAGGAGTCGTCGCATGATCTCGCTTGAGAGAATGCATTGGTGGATGCATTGCGAGATCAAGTGGGGGAGCAACACAAATGAAGGCACACTTGGAGTCGATGTGGAGATCGGACTCAAGGGAGGGCTGACCCGTGGAATGGTGGGCACGAGGGCCACCATCGACTCAATGCAGAAACGAGGAGCGGAGCAACTTGGGTGTAACTTGGCGAAGTACCCAAGCTGCATGAAGGGAGCCAGCAGAGAAGTTGGAACATGGAGCAGAGGCACAGTGCTTTCCTTAGACAGAGGTCAAGGACATGAACTCTTGCAGAGGCAAGAGCAGGATCATGTTGTTCCATGGGTCCTTCATTCTGACGGAGCGGACTCATCTTGCATGGTGCCAAAGACGAAGGGAGCTTCGGGGCACATGCACCTTATCTCGGAGGAGCATTTGAGGGAGGAACTAAGGCGACTCAATTTGCGGAGGCGAAGTTGGGTTCAGAAGGCCTTAGCACGGGGCAAGAGGACGCAGAGGCGGGTGCTCTTGAAGAATATGCCACAGTGTTGCCATTCGAGTTGCTATGAAGGAAGCGGTGCGCAGCGGAGATTGTGCTGGTAGGGGCAGAGGTCCAGGATCCAGGCAATGGTGTACCAATTGCAGTGAAGTCGGGGGACTTCGGGAGCTACTAGGCGACGGACTGTCCTAGAGCGGTGCTTCATCTAGGTGTGGCCCAAGAGTGGGTGGATGAAGGTCGATTGCCAAAGGAGCGAACAAAATCGAAGGTGGATGAGACCCTGCGATGTATTGGCAGAGGCCACACATGGAGGGTTCACAATTCGAGTTTATTCCACAAGGATCAGAATGCAATGGAGATGTCACCAGGAGGCGACATGGTGCAGCGGATCGTGGTGGAACAGTTCGTGGCAATGCGATACACACGACAGTGAGTCCCGTGAGGGATGAGATCATATGGAGGTATGATCGGGAGCTACTGGGAGCTCCACTTCGGTGAACAACACGACGGCAAGAAGGGCTATGGATTCAAGGAGTGAAGGCCATGGTACCGCAGAGGCGGGTCTTCCGTGCGTGCATCGAATTTTGCATCGGATGAAAACCTTGGTCATCAGCATATGGGGGCTGGGTTCCACCAAGGGAAAAGTTCGAATGCAAGGACCAGGGAGTTCCATGGGAGGAACTTGATCATGCAGAGGTATGATCGAAGCAGCTGGAGAGTTGGACTGCTCCAGAGCTCATATTCGCTTAAGGGAGCCCGACAAGTCAGAGGACAAGGTCGAGTAAGCGAACGTTGCTACCAAGGAAGCTAAGGAGAACAGAATCGGTGCAAACCCTACAATGTGATGGCAGAGGCCATGCTTGGGAGTTGCAGTCTGTCTTTCCATCGACCAAACAGACTGCTTGGAGAACACAGAGGTGTTGAAGCAGGAGGTCGAAAGGGGCGAGGAAGCGACGACGAGTCCAGAGGGACTTAGCTACCCAAAATCAAGCATCAGTTAGAATGGAGGTGGACTCGGAGGAGTGCCACGGAGACATCTCTACTGATCATGAAGAAAAGGGATTCAGATGCGAGGCGACGGATAGTAGGGCCATGGGCATGGCAGCGCCATGGTACCGCAGAGGCGTGACTTCCGTGAAAGTCATTGATCCCTTGCTCTCATGGAGGGAGAGTGCTTGGTCGTGAAAGGGGCCGAGGAGGTGGAGCATGCAGAGGCAATCTCCAAGTACCGAGACAAGGCTGAAGGGCAGAGGCCAAGAAACTTCGTAAGACCGGTGTCTACAAGTTTCTCATCAAGATAGTCGTAAGTGAAGGACTTCGGGTCATGCAAGAGTGCATGACCAAGGAACGAAGCAGGCAGTACGCGGTGCTGTACCTTTGCTACTCAGTGGAGTAGGCGGCAGGGTTGATGGAGAAGACGGTACAATCCCAGAGGCGACCTCATCTATCAGAGAATTACTCCAAGTTGGGGTGGAAACTTCCTGCATTCCAGAAGTTCAATGGCTTTGAGAAGGTGAATCACAGTAACTAACTCAATGCAAGGAGTGCAAACACTTCAAGTGCTTCAGAAGTGTGAGCAAAGAGCAGGCGAAGGCCAGTAACCAGCTCGATGCATGAAGTACAACCTCGAGGAGGCGGGCGAAGTCAAGTAACCTTTGCCTTCTCAACTCTTAAGAGAATGGGCGAAATCGAGTACCCCAATTCTCTTATCTATCCAGCAGAGGAGCTCTGCACAAGTTCAAAGACCCTTCGAAGATAACGGAAGACAATAGTTGTCAAATCCTCACCAATGGTGATCAGTGCTACTGAGAGTAGATTGTCCGCTTCATTTCCCAACGAAATGCCAATCGAAAGCGGAAGTGATGCGAACCTACTTGGATGTGACAACTAACTGAAAGAAGAGTTAATGAGCAGATTTTGTGGAGGAAGGACCCAAAACTTCAGAAGTTGGCGAGGCGATGCTTGTTAAAGCTCCAACAAGCATCCACCCAGTTCAAGCAGCATGTGGAAATTTTGAGAGACTGGCGCAGTAAGGATGGTCTTTTCCTTCATCTGGGAGATCCGCAGAAATCAATAAGGATCAACACAACTCAGCCAACCCCACACCAGAGTCAGAGTCATTGGCGAGTTGAAGCAGCATGGCGGATCAAAGGTTCGACTACTCAAAAACAGCAGCGGAGAGCAGTTGGGAGCCAGGAGGCACATTGCAGCTGGAGCAGAAGATTGAAGACTCAGCAAAGGCGAAGAGTTGCAGTGTTCACAAAGGCTTCGACGAGGACGTCGAAGGAATAAGTGGGGGAGAATGTCACGGACAAACTTCGAAACAAGGTGTTTGATGTAATGCTTATGTATGTCCGTGTCTTTGAGCATGTTCATGCCTTGTACAGAATGTAGAGGGGCGGTCGAAGGCTTAATAGTCCCACTTTAGTTGGGTTGGTGGCCTCTTTAGGCTTGTAAATAAAGGTTGTGTCATGTGGACACGTGTGAGAGCTTTTCGGTCTGTAATGGACCATTTTACCCTTTGTTGTGCCACTGTTCAGAGCTTGTAAAGTCTGTTTGTAATTTGCATTGTCTATGAAGTGTTTTTCGGACATGTTTGCTTGTGGATCCCGTTTGAGGCGTTCTCTCTAACACGTTCTCTCTTTTGGTGGTCCTAAGGGACAATGAGAGGCTTCGGGGAGGCTGACCTTTGCGGACGGACACGCAAGGGTGCCGCACGGCTTAGGCAAAACCAGCTAAGTCCGTGTCAGCAGGGCAGCGGCGCCTGCCGCCGCTGCTCCCGCGGGCGAAACACCCCCCCCCCCCCCCCCCCCCCCCCCAAGGGGCGGCCGCCCGCCGGGACAGCACCACCTGCGGGCGTTGCCCCGCGGACAGAACCGCCCGCGGAGGAGGCGGCACCCGTAGGGGCGCCAACCTACAGGGGCAGCACCGCCTGCGGGCGCTGCCCCGCCGGCAGAACCGCCCGCGGGCGCGCCCACCCGCAGCGGCAGCGCCGCCAGCGGGCGTGCCGCCTGCAGGCGAGGGCAACGCTATCGCCCCGCCGCACAGGCCGCCGCCAGCAGGGTGGCAACGGCAGCAGCAGTAAGAGGGAATTAGGGTTTTGGGAAAAAGACAGTTTTGACCCTATGAATTTGAGAAATTCCAATTTATGTCTTTTATCCAAATTACGAAAATACCCTTAGGAATTGAGAAATTCTCTACATGTCCCTTATTTCAGAAAATATTAATTAATTAAAAGGTTTAGTTCATTATTATTTTTATTATTATCTAGTAGTCCTACATGATGATGATTATTTATACATGTGATGTATGATGTGTGGACGGATGATCATGGACCGTGTGATGTGTGCACTTGTGATTATTATTATTGAGGTCTGCGAGCCTCCATTATATTTCTCGTTTATTGTTGGGCCTGCGTGCCTATGATTAAGTTGTAATCACATGAGGAGGCGCAGCGGGAGCGTGGATGCGATAGCGGGACCCACGAGACGGACGATCGTGATGCATGAAGATGCATCAAGATGTCGACGGAACCGACGAGGACGAGATGGACGATCACAAGGCATGGAGATGCACCGTTGCACACATAGATCTTGATGTGAGTGATTAGGCCTACTGGCTCGGGCCTAATCATATTAGGTTGTGGTCCATGATCATCTAGTGTGATTGCTTATACACATATTAGATATGTATATATATTTGCATGCGCTGTAGATATATATTAAATATGTATATGTGTGACATGTCATATTAGGAGACCAAATCATAAAAACATCTCTCGATAATATTAAGTCGGTAAACGTGAGGCAATTAGATTGACCCACGTGGCCTTCCATCGTTATAAGTAGGAACCGATTCTCGATGTAGGTTGAGTTGGTCGAGTCCCTTGAGACTCACCTATATCGCGATTCGCTATCTTGCTTACGACATAGAGATGTCACCGGTGACCTGAGGGCATGGTATGCTTGGTCGAGTCCTTCGAGGGTATATCATCAAATCAGACTCATCTTGTAACGAAGGTGTTGACTTAACTGAGTATCATGGTTGGTCGAGTCCCTCGAGGCTATGGTGATTCAGAGGCCGAACATGACGGGAATCACAAGGAGTTGTGATCGGCAAGAGTTGCCTATCTTTTAGGCTTAGTGTGATTGGTCGAGTCCCTCGAGGTTACACTAAAATGCTGATTGGATCCTGATCCCCACTAGAAGTCTGCTGGAGACTTCTGTTTCACGTGCTGAGGGTGTCGCGTGACTCGTTAGTAAAATAGTGGGAGCATATTAAGATAGAAGTCCATATCTTGATAGTTTATTTCTTGCAAAATCTGCATGTTATTCATTTCTGCTGCATCTTTAATTTTAGAAAATGTTACTTTCAAATCCCTTACGTGGCATACTTGATGTCAACCGCCTCACTGGTCCAAATTATACGGATTGGCTCCGTAACTTGAGAATTGTTCTCACACTGGAGAAAATCGTGTACGTCCTTGATACAGTGATGCCTACGCTCGAAGAAGGGGCAAGCGAGGATGAGATCGCTCGCTACGTGAAATACATTGATGACTCCACTCTTGCTCAGTGTTATATGTTGGGCTCTATGACTCCTTAGTTACAGGGACAACATGAAAAGATGGATGCCAGATCCATTCTCCTAGATGTCCACAAATTGTTTGAGGAGCAGGGAAGGACTCAGCGATATGAGATATCCAAGAGCCTCTTCCGCGCTAGGATGACTGAGGGGACACCGGTTCAGAACCATGTCCTAAAGATGATTGAGTGGATAGAGAAACTCATGGGTCTAGGAATGGTCCTAGAGGATAACTTGTGTGTAGACATTATGCTTCAGTCCCTACCAGATTCCTTTTCACAGTTCATAATGAATTTTAATATGAACAAGCTTGAGGTGACTCTCCCAGAGCTTCTAAATATGTTGAGGGAGGCAGAGAGTACTATTAAGAAAGAGAAGCCAGTTCTCTACACTGGTGAGACCAGAAAGAAAAAGAAAGCAAAAAGGTCCCTTAAGAAGGGAAAGGGCAAGGGCAAGGGCAAACCAGGTAAAGCAAAAGTTGCTAAGAAAGACCCAGCAAAGAACAAAGGTCAGTGCTTCCAATGTGGTAAAGATGGGCACTGGAAGAGGAATTGCAAAGAGTACCTTGCAGAAAGGGCGAAACAGAAGCTTGGAGAAGCTTAAGGTACATTCATGATCAATCTCCAATTGTCAGATTTTTGTGATAGTGCATTGGTATTGGATACCAGTATTGCTTATCACATCTACAATTTATTGTAAATTCTAGCAAAGCCGAGGGGAGATTGACGAGAGGAATATTGCATAAAGGTTTGTTTATGCAAGACACTAATCCATATATCATGAATGTAAGTGTCTAAGAGGAAACGAGATGAGGTGAACAGTGCATACCTATGGCACTGTAGGCTAGGTCATATCCATGAGGGAATGATTCAAAAGTTGCTAAATGATGGATATCTAGATCCATTCGACTATGTGTCATATGCAACTTGGGAGCCTTGCCTTCGTGGAAAACTGACCAACTCTCCATTTAGTGGAACTGGAGAGAGAGCCGCTGAGCTGTTGGAACTCATACATAGTGATGTATATGGACCCATGTCAACTCATGCCATTGGTGGTTACTCCTACTTCATTACATTTACTGATGATTTCTCAAGGTATAAATATGTGTACTTAATGAAGTACAAGTCCGAGGTCTTTGAGAAATTCAGAGAGTATAAGAATGAGGTGGAGAACCAGACTGGAAAGAGTATCAAAACTCTTCGATCAGATCGAGGAGGTGAGTACTTAAGTACAGAGTTTACTCAGTTCCTCAAGGACCATGGGATATTATCGCAATGGACACCTCCTTATACACCTCAGCTCAATGGTGTCTCTGAAAGGAGAAATCGTACGTTATTAGACATAGTACGGTCCATGATGAGTTTCGCTGACCTACCCATCTTATTCTAGGGATATGCCCTAGAGACCACAGCTTACCTTCTGAACAGAGTTCCAACTAAGTCGGTAGTGTCTGCACCATATGAGATATGGAAAGGGAAAAGCCTGATCTTAAGGTTATTAAGATTTGGGGCTGCCCTACTGATAAGACCCTAAAGTCTTATCGTGGAAGAAAAGGGAGAAATGGGGATGATAATGATCGCTTCGAGGGGATCGGCCTCCTTGATCGCTTCGAGGGGATCAGCCCTCCTTGATCACTTCAAGGGGATCGACCCTCCTTGATCACTTCGAGGGGATCGGCCTCCTCGAAGTGATCAAGGAGGGCCGATCCCCTCGAAGCGATCAAGGAGGCCGATCCCCTCGAAGCGATCATTATCATCCCCATTTCTCCCTTTTCTTCCACGATAAGACTTTAGGGTCTTATCATTTGGTATCAAAGCCTACGATAAGACTTTAGGGTCTTATCATTTGGTATCAGAGCGGCGATCCTCGGCGTTCTCGCTGTAGTTCGTCATCTCAAAAAAAAAAAAAAAAAAAAATATAGGGCGAAGCCGGCAGCCACTCACGCTGTTCCTTCTCAACCAAGAAGGAACATTTGCATCCCGGCGCACCACCCCTGCTTTCCTTCTCCTCCACCGCCGGCGCTGCTTCCTGGTCGGCGACCAACGCCGCCGCTGCTCCCCGGCCAGCGCCCACCGCTGCCGCTGTGCCCCGGCCAGCAACCTTCTCACCTCGCCTCCTCGTTGCCTCCTTCTCCACCGCCAACGCTGCGCTCCGGCCAGCGACCACCGCTGCTGCCAGTCACCGCAGCCTTCTCCTCTACTGCTCGTGATCCTTCCGGCCAACTCCTTCGGTGGTGCGACAAAAACAGAGTACGCAGCAACAAAAATAGTGGCACCCTCTGCTGCCGCAGTCGCCGATTGTAACCATCGTCGTCGCTCCTGGCCAACGACCAACCCCTCGTTCTGCAGCAGCCGCTCTCCAATAGCGAACGCAGCAACCACAGCAAGTACGCTGCCTTGCCTCAACCCCGTTGCTCGGCGATCGCCCCTTGGGTCGTAGCAACTGCAACCACATCAACGCAGTCGTCTTCCAACCCCAGCACTCTCACCCCACGCCTCGATAGAAATAGGGCAGCTACTCTTCCTCCAACGCAGCGACCGCAGCACTGCCCTTGGCGTCCACCTCCTCGGTAACTTCACATCTACAGTGTTGATGCCCTTGTCCGACACCAAAAACAGGAGTTGAGATTACAGATTTGCAGTCTTACGCAATGGCCACCGATAACTCAGTGAAAGCACAAATGGAAGCATTGGAAATTAGAATTGAGAACCGACTGTAAGAAACACTTAATGATTTCAAAAAGAGCCTACTGGAGAGACTCAGCAAATTTCAACAAAATGGGGACTCAAGTTCTACGTTGCAAAGATCTGAAAATACAAGAAAAGGGCCCCAAGATTGTGACACAAATTACTCACACATGAAGATGGAATTTCCGAGATAGAAAGATGGAGATCCGACCAATTGGATCTCTAAGGCAGAAAATTTTTTCCATTTTCGCAGAACCCCAGAAGAATCCAAGGTAGAAGTGGCCTCAATCCAGCTCGAGGGAGATGCACTCCAGTGGTACGATTGGTATGAAACTTTCCACGGAGTTCCTTCGTGGGAGCAGTTTAAAAGAGGGCTTCTTGTTCACTTTGGCCCATCCGAATATGAGAATGTTGATTGCCAGCTCACAAAAATTCATCAAACTTCTACAGTGTTAGAATATCAGAGTAGGTTTGAAAGATTGTCAAATCAAGCTATAGATTGGTCGGACCGACAACTTCTGGATACATTTATTGAAGGGCTTATTCCAGAGATCCGGTGTGAAGTTAAGGCTCGTCAACCCCGTACTATGATAGCTGCGATCTCATTTGCAAATCTACATGAGAAAAAAATTAGCAAGGAAAGATCAGCAAGGGGTTTGTATTATGATGAAAAATGGAGTATGGAGCACCGATGTAAATAAGGGCAACTTCTGATGATTGAACCAATTGGAGAGGAACCGAAAGCTAAGAATGTGGACTCCAATCATGAAGGTATACATTCTAATGAAGATGTTGGACCTACCATATATACAATGCATGCATTAGCCGACTACTCTAACCCGCAAACTATGGAAGTTGGCGAAACTCTAGAACATCAGCCTGTTATAGTTTTGATTGATACTGGTAGCACTAACAATTTTATGGACAGTGAGACTGTTGACCGATTGGCCCACCACATTGAAGACTATGACAGATTCGAAGTAAAGATCGTTGATGGACGGATTTTCACTTGTGAAAGCAAAGGTTCAAAGATAAAATTGATTATACAGGGCCAGAAGTTTCATGCAACGATTGCTACATTGAAAGACCGACTTGTTGCTTACACTATTAAAAAGTGGAGATCATACTTACTTGATCAACGGGTTGTGATGCGTTACAGATAGTCTATGGCTAAAGTGCTGAAAGAGAAGCTCCTAGAGATTGATGCTGCTCAGCCTTGAGGACAAGGCTGATTTGAAGAGGGAGGAACTGTTAGGACCCTTTTTCTGAGCTTTTGAATAATGTTTATTAAGTCTGTTTAGTCCAGTTGTTTATTGAGTCGATTTGGTTCAATTAGAGTCAAGTAGAGGTTTATTTAATATTTATTTATTATTAGAGTTCAAGTCCTGATGGACTTTGGGTGGAACTCTATAAATAGGGATGTAACTGCTTCTTTTTAGTAATCTATGAAAAATACTATTCTGTCTTTGGACAAACCCTAGGAGGCCGATCCCCTCGAAGTGATCAAGGAGGGCCGATCCCCTCGAAGAGATCAAGGAGGGCCGATCCCCTCGAAGCGATCATTATCATCCTCATTTCTCCTCTTTCTTCCACGATAAGATCTTAGGGTCTTATCATTTGGTATCAGAGCCTACGATAAGACTTTAGGGTCTTATCACCTACCCACGTTAAAAGACACAACCCCGATAAGTTAGAATCAAGAACAAAGTGATGCAAATTTGTGGGATACCCCAAGAAAACTTGTGGGTATTATTTCTATCATCTCGAGGACCAAAAGGTCTTTGTAGCTAAGAGAGCAGTGTTCCTTAAGAAGGAACACATTCTTGGCGGAGACAGTGGGAGAATGATAGAGTTGAGCGAGGTTGGAGAACCAAGCTCAAGCACCACTCTATAGCCCAAGTTTGTTCAGGTATCTAATACACAAGTTTCAACTTTACATAGGTCTGATAGAGTATCTCATCCTCCTGAGAGATATGTGGGACATATTAGAAGAGAGGATGTTGAGGATATTGATCCTCAGACCTACGAGGAGGCTATTATGAGTATAGACTCCGGGAAGTAGCAAGAAGCAATGAATTCTGAGATAGATTCTATGTACTCCAATAAGGTTTGGAACCTAGTTAATGCACCCGAAGGTATTGTACCCATCGGTTGCAAAGGGATCTTTAAGAAAAAGATTGGAGTAGATGGAAAGGTAGATACCTATAAAGCAAGGCTAGTGGCTAAGGGGTATCGTCAAAAGCAAGGTGTTGACTACGACGAAACCTTCTCACCCATAGCAATGCTAAAATCCATCAGAATTCTATTGGCTATTGCAACACACTATGATTATGAGATCTGGCAGATGGATGTGAAAACTGTATTCCTCAATGGGAACCTCGAGGAGGAGGTGTATATGATGCAACCTGAGGGATTCGTGTCCAAAAACTGCCCAGATAAGGTGTGTAGGTTGCTTAGATCCATTTATGGACTAAAGCAAGCTTCCCGAAATTGGAACATAAGATTTGATGAGATAATCAGATCTTATGACTTCGTTAAGAACGAAGATGAGCCTTGTGTGTACAGGAAGGTAAGTGGGAGCGTTATCACCTTTTTGGTGTTATATGTGGATGACATCCTCATCATTGGGAATGATGTATGAATGCAATCCACAATAAAGACTTGGTTATCTAGACACTTCTCCATGAAGGACTTAGGGGAAGCATCCTATATCTTGGGGATTAGAATCTATAGAGATAGATCCAAGAGGATGCTTGGCTTATCCCAGTCCAAGTACATAGAAACCATTGTCAAAAAGGTTTGGCATTGAAAATTCCAAGAGAGGTCTCATACCGATGAGACATGGGATATCGCTTTCTACGAGTATATCCCCAAATACTCCAGAAGAAAGGGCGAACATGAATATGATACCTTATGCCTCAGCAATAGGGTCTATCATGTATGCCATGCTATGTACTAGGCCTGATATAGCGCATGCTCTGAGTGTCACGAGCAAGTATTAGGCGGATCCAGGCTTGGAGCATTGGAAAGCAGTAAAGTGTATCCTTAAGTACTTGAGAAGGACTAAGAATCTTTTACTAGTATATGGAGGTAATAGCCTTAAGGTTGAAGGCTACACTGACTCAAGTTTTCAGTCTGATGTCGATGATAGCAAGTCGAATTCAGGGTATGTGTACACCTTGAATGGAGGCACAGTGTGCTGGAAGAGTTCCAAGCAAAATACCACTATTGACTCCACCATAGAGGCAGAGTACATTGCTGCATTAGATGTAGCAAAGGAGGGAGTCTGGTTGAAGATGTTCATCACAGATTTGGGAGTCGTTCCGGATAGCGAGAAGTCGACTTCCTTATTTTGCGACAACTATGGGGCGATTACTCAAATAAGGGAACCCGGGTCTCATTAGAAGTGTTCTGAGGAGGTTCCAGCTTATTAGAGAGATCGTAACCCGAGGAGATGTAGTAATGGAAAGAGTTCCATCCGAAGATAACATTGCAGATCCACTGACAAAGACGTTGTCTCATTTTGTCTTTGAGCGTCACAGGGGTCTGATGGGGATCAGACACATAGGTGATTGGCTTTAGGTCAAGTGGGAGATTGCTAGTCATAAGTGCCCAGCAAGCCAATCACGTGAGTGATGACACGTGTGACTTGATATAGAATCTTTTTGCTTATTATATTTTGGCGTATATTACTTTATAACTATTGCATAAATGCATATATATATTGTGATGTCCTTGGATTTGTGCAATGAGAATCGGATCGTGATGAGATCACGATAATAAGATCGATTCACCTTTAAACACATATCCTAAATAATCCCAGTCATAGGTTACTCGAGAGGGACATCGTGATAACCGGACAAACTGGTGTGTTGTATACCCGTCCATATGATGGATGCAGCTGGTCTCATAGCTGCTCGTGTAGGGACACTAGGGATACAGTACAGGTGCTCATTAGAGAATGAGTTCACTGATTGATCCGCTTACGGAATGCTGGATGGTTGATGATGCCTTATTGTCAGACAGTGATTCCGTAGTCCTAGTGGTGTATATGGTCCTTAGACTTGAGACACCAAGGATGTCATGTATGAGTGCTCCACTCTTTGATACCAGACTTATAGGTTTGGCTGTCCCAAATCTAGTACAGCTGGTCATTGGGAGTGGTAGTCAACCTTACGAGGGCTATTGAGTGTCGATAGAGGATCATCCACTCTCGACGTCATGAGAGGAATATCCCATGTGTTCTTGCTCAGACAAATCCCTGGCCAGGGTCATTCGGGTTGAGAGAGAAAGAGTTCTCCGGGAGAATCCAATTAGAGCGAGACTCGAGTAGAAACCGTATGGGTCTGACAACACCATGCTCGATATATGGTCTCTGGGATATTAGATGGATGAGGGACTATAGGTACACGGTAACTGAGGACAGACAGGTCCAATGGATTGGATTCCACTGTATCGTCTGGGGACTACGGCGTAGTGGCCTAGTACGTCCGTAGTCGATGAGTCGAGTGAATTATTATAGAGATAATAATTCACTGAGTTAGAAGGAGTTCTAACAGGTATGACTCACGGCCAGCTCGATATTGGGCCTAGAGGGTCACACACATATGGTAGGCATTGCGATGAGTAGAGGTTCGGATATGAGATATCCGACGGAGCCCTTGTCTTATTGGATGCAGATCCAATACACACTAGGGGAGGACCCATTAGGGTTTGACAGGGGACCTCTATAAATAGGAGGGATTCAGAGCCTCATAGGCTAGAGCCTTTACTTGTCTTTCCTATTCTCCTCTCCCTCTCCACCTCAGAGCAGGCCTGGAGTTTTGAGGAGCGTTGTCGTAACCCTGCTGTGTGGATCACCGCTAGAGAGGAGGACGCTTGACCTCCTTCACCCTCTCCTAAGGATCTGCAAGGAAACAAGGATATACGATCTCCCTAGGTAACACAATCTACTCTATACGCAATTTTAAGTTTCGCGGATTTTGCGCACCAATCTTCGCACGACGACGAACATCTCTTTGGGAATCGGGGATTTTATTTTCTTGTTCTTCCGCTGCGCATATGATGTCACCCCCAAGATTTCCCAACAGTACAGACGCACCTCTCCGTTGAGGGATTTCAGTTTTTCTCGTCAACTCTCTCCCCAAAACCCTCTCCCCCAAAATCCATCAATCTTAGTGGGTCCTGTGAAAGGATAGGAAGAGAGGAGAAAGGATCTACTCCTTGCATCTTCCGCAGCGATCTTGGATTAAAGACGATGCTTGCAACGATCTTGGATTAAAGACGGTGCTTGCAACGATCTTGGATTAAAGACGGTGTTTGGATCAAAGACGGTGCTTAGCAAATCAAACGGGATCTCTGAATAGATGGCATCGAAAGGTACGCATCGTAATAATTAGATCTATGCATTTGATTCCGATCCTAGCATAAAAGTTATTTCTGCATTTCAGATATAGCATAATTAAATTTTTTATGCTTACATTTGGTATCAGAGCCCATTTTTTGAGATCAAATGCATTAGATCTGTAAATTTGTTTACGATGTATAAATTACCTTCATCTTCCAAGAATTGCTAACAATCAATGGTTACCGTCGACCTCGTTGCGAATCGGCGACTACGTCGGGTAGCGTGCGCATCATAGAACTCGTCCCGTACACGGGCATCACAGAACCCGTCCATGCGACGGTCGACCGCATAGGCTGGAAATGCCGCAAGCAGACGCGCATAGGCGGTGGCTGCACGCAGGCTAGAACTACCATCGGCAGCCGCGCATAGGCGGCCGCGCCGTAGACAGCAACGGCAGCGCCGCATGCACCGACGACGACGACGACGACAAAGGCAAAGAAGGGTTTTTGGCATAATTATGATTTTGCTCTCGAGGCTAGGGTTTTATAAAATTATAGTTTTACCCTTTACAAATTTCATAAATTTAGTTTATGTACTGTCAACATATTTATGATTTTGCCCTCGAGTCTAATTTCTATCAAATTACAGTTCTGCCATTCGTATATTTTCGATTTATATCCTTTCAAATATTTACGATTTTATCAAAATTGAGAAATTTAGTTTATATTCTCAATTATAAAATTGATAAATATGATTTATTATAATTATGATTAATTTTAATCATGATTATATTTTTGATTATTTGATTAGATTTAATTTTGTTAAAAAAAAGAAAAAACTATAAATTATGGTTCACTTTATAGTTTTCTCGAATTATTGATTATACATGTGGTAAATAAAATTAAAACAAATCTAATTATTATTTTTAAAATTTTATTTACTTACTCACATGTATATATATGAAATTATGAAATAATGTTTATCTTTCATAAGAAGGTATGATTTATATGTTATCATGATTATCATATGAGTTTTCTTACTGATTAATGTTCAATAATTATTATTGTTATTTATTATTAAACTACTTAGCATTAATATTTAATAATTATTATTATTATTTATTATTGAATTGCTTAGTATTAATATTCAATAATTATTATTGTTACTTATTATTGAACTGTTTAACATTAATGTTTAATAATTATTATTATTATTTATTATTGGATTTCTTAGCATTAATATTCAATAATTATTATTTTTATTTATTATTGAGCTGCTTAGCATTAATATTCAATAATTATTATGGTTATTTTATTATTGAACTGCTTAGTAAAAATTAAAGAAATTGATAAATATTATTTGTAATTCATTTCCCTAAGTTTTATCTGACTAGTAGTTGCCAAAGTGGCCTAGGATGATAGACTTTTGTGATATGAATTATAATAAAAGTTTTATCATTTATATGACATTTTATATTATTGCATTAGTCTTGTAGCCACCAAAGTGACCTGGATTAATGACTATAAAATAATATTAAGGAATTAGTCCTAAATGACATTAAGGAAATAATATTCATAATGATACATATAATTAGGAGATTTAGATAATCCCAAAAGAGAATCTAATTCAAATAAATATGTGATGGGGTAGGATGATACTGTTTTGGATATCCTTGTAGTTTAGGATTATATACCCAAAGGTAACAATACTATTCCACAAGGATAGTATTAGTCCTCCATAAATATTCTTGAGTGAACACTAGATATGTCAATATTTCACCCAAAGGTGTAATATAGATGATATCAATAGTTCATCAATTTTTTGACAAACTCAAAGTATTAATGTTATTCTATATTTTTGCAGTGGTACTTCTGCATATACATTCATATGCTTCTAGTGTCATTGTACTCTCTGGATCAAATTATTCAGAATGGTTAGAGCATGTGCAATTCACACTAGGTGTATTAGATCTTGATTTAGCATTACTTGTTGAAAAGCCTACAGACTTGACTAATGAAAGTACTGTAGAATAAGTTAATGAAATGAAGGCTTGGGAAAGATCTGA
Organism: Musa acuminata AAA Group; assembly: GCF_036884655.1. Lineage (NCBI taxonomy): Eukaryota > Viridiplantae > Streptophyta > Magnoliopsida > Zingiberales > Musaceae > Musa > Musa acuminata. The sequence goes on along the minus strand of NC_088330.1, from coordinate 19,736,970 downwards.
TAGGCTTAGTTTAATGTTCATAAGAATGACAATTGTAAATAACATAAAGACTTCATTGCCGATTGCAACTAGCGCAAAGGAATATTTAAAGGTTATTGAAGACAGATTTAAATCTGCTTATAAGTCATTGGCTGGCATATTAATGAAAGAATTGACTACGGCTCAATATGATGGTACTCGAGGAATTCAGGATCACATCCTCAATATGGCTAACAAAGCTGCAAAACTTAAAACATTAGGCATGGATGTTGATGAGTCTTTCTTTGTGCAATTTATTCTCAATTCTCTTCCTTCTTAGTTTCGCCCATTTAAGATTTACTACAATACAAATAAGGATAAGTGAGACTTGAATGAGTTGACTAGCATGTGTGTTCAGGAAGAATTGAGATTAAGGCAGGAAAGTTCATATAATATTATGGCTACTACTCAAGGAGCTGGTAATAAGAAAAGAAAGTTGAAGCATTATCAATCAAAGAAATTTGCTGGGTCTGGAAATGTTAAACGGACTAATGAAAAGAAAGCCTTTACTGTAAGTGCTTCTTTTGTGGCAAGAAAGGACACGTGAAGAAGGACTGCATTAAACACAAGACTTGGTTCGAAAAGAAAGGTATTAACTCGACCTTTGTATGTTTCGAATCAAACATTACAGAAGTTCCTTCTAACACTTGGTGGATTGATTCTGGTGCTTCAACTCATGTTACAAATAACATGCAGGGATTTCTTTTAATTCGGAAGCTAAAAGAACATGAAAGATTCATCATTATGGGAAATCGTCTTAAAACAAAAGTGATATTAATGAGAACTTATTGTTTACGCTTGGAGACGTGTCACTTGATAGATCTTGTTGACACATGTTATGTGTCCCTACAATTTCTAGAAATTTAGTTTCTCTTTCTAGAATTGATGAGTTAGGATATTATCTTTCTTTTGGTAGTGGCAAACTTAGCATATTTTATGATTCAATAAAAGTTGGTTCTGGAATTCTGTGTGATGGTTTGTACAGAATTAATTTGGATCTTGAGTTTGCAAAGACATTAATGACCCTACAATCAAGTGTTGGATTGAAATGTAGTTTCAATAATGAAAAATCTTCTATATTGTAGTATAGACAATTGTGACATATCTCCAAGGAAAGAATTAAAAGATTAGTGAAGGATAATATTTTAGAATATTTAGACTTCATTGATTTTGATGTTTGTATAGATTGCATTAAGGGAAAGCAAACTAAATATATAAAGAAAAATACCACAAGAAGTAAAGAACTCCTTGAGATTATTCATATTGATATCTACGGACCACTCCATATTCATTATTTTAGTGGAGAAAAATATTTCATCACATTTATAGATGATCTGTCCAGATATGACTATGTTTATCTAATACATGAAAAGTCTCAAGCCGTTGATACTCTTGAAGTATACATAAATAAGGTTGAGAGATAATTAGATAAAAAAGTTAAAATTATCAGATGTGACAGAGGTGGTGAATTTTATGGCAGATATGATGGATCTGGTTAGAATATTGACCCTTTTGCTAGATTCTTAGAACAACGGGGTATTTGTGCTCAATATGCATTATCAGGTGTGCCATAACAGAATGATGTTGTTGAAAGACAAAATCGTACTCTGATGGACATGGTTAGGAGCATGATGAGTTATTCCTCGAGTCGATGTGGGGTGAAGCTCTTAGGACAGCTATATACATCTTGAATAGGGTTCTTAGTAAATCAGTTTCATCAACTCCATTTGAGTTATGGACTGGTAGGAATCCCAGTCTAAAACATTTATATATTTGGGGGTGTCCTGCAGAGATAAGAGTATTCAATCCACATAAAAAGAAATTGGATCCAAGAACTATTTTAGGGTATTTTATTGTTTATCCAGAAAAATCCAAGGGATATAGATTTTATTGCCCTAATCATATTATGAGAATAGTAGAATATGATAATACAAAATTCCTAGAAAATGGCAAAATCGGGAGTGAAAAATCTCGAAGGATTAATTTTGATATCGAGGAGATTCAGATTAATTCTCCCATATCATCCCCTATTCGAGAAATTGTTATTCCTCAAATCAATGATAGTATTGATGAGGGTGAACAACAAAATAACATCGAAGAACTCTCACATAATGTTGATGTCGCCGCTGATGATCTTGTAGAACAATCACAATTGGCAGATTTGAGAAGATCTCAAAGGAAAAAAGAAACGTGTCATTTCTAATGATTATGTGGTATATCTACAATAATCAGATTATGATATAGGAATAAAAAGAGACCCCTTATCGTTTTCACAAGCCATAGAAAGTAACGATTATGAAAAATGGTATGATGCAATGAAAGAAGAGTTAAAATTAATGGTCCAGAATGGTGTCTAAGATCTCGTTGAATTGCCCAATAATTGTAAAAGAGTCAATTGTAAATGGGTCTTTAAGACAAAACGCGACTCAATGGGCAATATCGAACGATATAAAGTCAGACTTGTGGCCAAGGATTTTTCTCAAAAAGAAAGCATCGACTATAATGAGACTTTTTCTCCAGTTTCTAGAAAGGACTCATTAAGAATCATCATGGCATTGGTAGCTCATTATGATCTTGAGTTGCATCAGATGGATGTGAAAATAGCAGTTCTGAATGGGGATCTGGATGAGGAAATCTATATGGAACAACCTGAAGGACTCATTGAAAAGGGAAAAGAAAATTGGGCTTGTAAACATAAGAAATCTATTTATGGCCTTAAATAAGCTTATAAAATTTTATAATACCATTACTTTCTTTGGATTTAAGGAAAACACTTTTGATCAGTGTATATATCTAAAGGTAAGTGAGAGCAAGTTTATTATATTGGTCTTATATGTGGATGATATTTTACTTGCCAATAGTGATCTTGATTTATTACACGAAACCAAGATATTTCTCAACAGGAACTTTAAGATGGTTGATATGAATAACACAGCCTATATTATTGGCATTGAGATATTCAGGGATAGATCTTAAGGATTATTAGGATTGTCTCAGAAAGGATATATTGATCGTATCTTGGAGAGATTTAATATGCAGCTTTGCTCAGCCAATGATGTACCTATTACTAGAGGTGAAAAATTCAGTCAAAACCAGTGCCCAAGAAATGACTAAGAAAAGAATCAAATGAAGAATATTCCTTATGGGTGCACAATTGGACGTCTATTATATGCTCAAACTTGTACAAGACTAGATATCAGTTTTGCAGTTGCAATGCTGGGAAGATACCAAAGCAACCCAGGAATAGAACATTGGAAAGCTGTAAAGAAAGTAATGAGATATCTGTAAGGGACGAAAGATTATATGCTCACATATAAGAGATCAGATCAGCTTGAAGTAATAGGATATTCAGATGCTGATTTTGCAAATTGCTTCGATAGTAGGAAGTCCACTTCAAGATTTGTATTTATGTTAGCTGGTGGGGTAATTTCTTGGATAAGTGCAAAGCAATCACTTATTGCATCATCAACAATAGAAGCTAAATTTGTGGCATGCTTTGAGGCTACAAATCAAGCTTTATGGCTGTAAAATTTCATCTCGGGACTTGGTGTGGTCGACTCAATTGCCAAGCCGCTAAAGATATTTTGTGATAACACTGCAGCAGTTTTCTTCTCTAAGAATGATAAGTACTCTAGTTGTTCCAAGCACATTGAGATAAAGTACTTGGTGGTTAGAGAAAAAGTCCAAACACATCAAGTGTCAATTGAGAACTTGAGCACCAGTATGATGATTGCTGATCCATTGACAAAAGCCTTATAGTGTAAAATATTTAAAAAACATGTTCTTATAATGGGGCTTATGAGCAAGTCATAAAGGATATGGTGATGCATGTTTATGTTGATGATATTATTGATATTCTTCTTGCTTAATTAAAGTTATCTATTTCTGTTATCCTGTTTACATTTATGTTTATGCATATTATGGTTGAATGTAATAACAGGATTGTCTTGACAAAACAAATTACAGGAGTCATTATGGACTATATTAGGAAAGATTAACAATGTTGTAGTACATAGAAGGGAGTATGTCATTGATGAAATATAACCGCTATAACCCGTATTGATAGTTGGACTTAATATAGTATTATTATGTTTATTGGACTTATTGACTTATTTTAAAATATGGCCATGTATAAAATATTTTTCAAAATTCTTTAGAATCCAATTAGGTAAAATTATTTTTCAAACAAATTTTATTTTGTTTATTTTGATTTTGAATATATCTTTTATATCTTATCAATTAATGGGCCAAGTGGGAGAATGTTAGATTTTATGACCCTTTTATAATTAGATAAGATATATAACTAATTGAGTTCCGTTAAAATATTTTAGCCAATAGAATAGAAGTCACTTATGGAACGATTCCTCAACTCCTGAGATCTTAAAGAACGTTGACGTTAGCACGTATACACGTACAGACGCACATCTCGATTGAGGGATTTCAGTTTTTCTCCTCAACTCTCTCCCCAAAATCCATCAATCTTAGTGGGTCTTGTAAAAGGATAGGAAGAGAGGAGAAATGATCTACTCCTTGCATATTCCGTAGCGATCTTAAATTAAAGACGGTGCTTGCAGCGATCTTAGATTAAAGACGGTGTTTGGATCAAAGACGGTGCTTAGCAGATCAAACGGGATCTCTGAACAGATGGCATCGAAAGGTACGCATCGTAATAATTAGATCTATGCATTTGATTCCGATCCTAGCATAAAAGTTATTTCCGCATTTCAGACATAGCATAATTAAATTTTTTATGCTTATATCCATTACATATCATATCTTATCAATCTCTACAACTAAGAGATGAAGCCACTTTTATAGAACAATCAACCCTTGGAAAGGAAAGAATATGTTCTAAGGAATAAAATTATATCATTGGTAAAGATTTGTTGGCAACACCATTCAGACCAAGAGGGCAACATGGGAAAGAGAAGACCAAGAGGCAACATGAGAAAGAGAAGAAAATATATGAGAATAGTATCCTCATCTATTCTATTAAGATAAGCTAAATTTAGGGACCAAATTTCCTTTATGAGGGGAGAAATATAATCAAATCAAATATTTACTTTAAGAATCAATTTTTATTTCCTTACTTATCATTGTAATTTAGAAAATATTAATCTTATTTTATTGTTTGCTAGTGCGAATTAGGAAATGACTATTAAGTATTCTAAATAGGGTGATATTATTGTTAGTATATTAAATAAAAATAATTAATATTAAATAAATATGAACATTAAGAAAAATTTTCTTGGCTCACCTCCTCCTATTTAAGGGGATGGATTTTTCTCCTACGTTCCTCACCTAACTGAGCCCAACAACGGGAGGAACGAGGAGTTATATCCTGCTAAGGAGAGGTAGGTTTCCATACCTTTCTTGAAAATAAAACTTTTTATTTTGATTTCTTAAATATTAAAATTTTTGTAGTTCAAAAATATTTATCAATTTTTTAATGTTAGAATACTTATTGTTGGATTAAGATATATTATATGAAGTTTTTAAGAGGTTCTTCTATCATCTTTAAAGGTTTCTTTAGATTTAAATATATTAAAATTATACATGTTTTATATATTGAATATATGATATTTGATTTTTCATATTTGAATTAGGAATTTCTTGTTGTAGTTTACTTTTTAATCTTATTTGGATTAAAATATATTATGAGTAGTTCAAAAAAAAATTTCTAATCCTTTAATTATTAAAATTTTTATTGTTAGATTATAATATATTATCTAAAATTTTTTATCTCTTTTAAAATTTAGAATTTTATTGTTTGATTATATCATGTTGAAATTATTCATGTCACAAGTATTGAAAATATAATTTCTAATTCATATTAAATTAAGAATATCATTTCCTTATATTGAAGTTTATCTTTCAATCTTATTATTTAATCTATTGTTATATTTTAATATATTATTGTTAATGAATATATATTGTCATAATTCAATATTGATGAAATTGGATAGGAATAGGGTTGGAACAACCCGCAAACCAAGCCCAACCCATAGGTCAAGCCACAACTCATTACTAAGTTCAGTCAGTAGACTAGGCCCAACTCGCAGGTCAGGCCCTAGCCCATAGGCTAACCTAGTCCAGCCTAACATGGGCAAACACATGTGGCACACATGGCCAATCCATGGGTCATGGCTGGGCTAGCCTGGTATAATGCATACTCAATCATGTGTAGTGCATATGACCTAGGCTAGCCCTACTTAGCCCAATATTATTGTTGATTTGAGCCTAAACATTAATTGAACTAAACTAGACTTGATTAGTCTAGATCGATTCAGGGTGATTCCTAATGGATTGACTTATTTAAGTCAATTTTACTTGAATATAATATAGTCCAAATTATACTAGTCTAGTCTAGTTCTAGACTAGTTAAATGAAGTTTAGAGATCGGTTCAACTAGGTTCTAGTTAAATCGAGTTTAATGTGATCAATTGAACTAGGGTTCAATTCAATCGAGTGCTAATTAGTAGTATTTGACATGAATGATGTTTAAAAGAGATATTTTTGATGTGTTATTTCAACTCGACATAGACATGACAAGTATGAGATACTGTTATTACTTTGCCGAAGGCAGATAGGGTGATTTCCTTCGGGGATTAGCGGGCCATCAGATATGGCGGCTGGATGGTTCCTCTATCCGTTGTTAAGAGGAGTGCTCCTTCGCTATTCACTGTAAAGGATACCACTCCATTTGCTATTGGAAGTGTGATATGAGTTTACTTCTATATGCTATTGGGAGAATACAAACTTATCCCTTAGGATAAAACCTCTCTATCTACTGTTGGGAGAGTACTCATTCAGGTATTTGATATATACCAATGAGATGATTAATTTTTGATTATGTATTCATTTTGAGTTAACTTTTAGGATTCCTACTAAGCGTTGTTAAATTTTTTTTGTTTTTAATTTTTAGAGCAGCTTTCCACTAATATTAAATCAGATTCTAGTGAAGAATAGATCTTCCTCTACCGCTAGGTAGAGTCATTTAGATGATTCATCAAGTTAACATCACTATATTTACTTTTTTACTTATGATTTGATAAATAAATAAATTATAATAAATATTTATAAATTATGAATAAAATGATGTTTATCTATTGACTTTGAATACGTGGAAAGATATGATCTGATATCATCCACATCCACCATAATAAAATTTTTTAATCACCCATCAGCTTTTGATACAGATTTATATTTTTTTAATATTTATACAGGGAATAGAAAACACGGTTGTTGAACTCTTGATGGTTATTGAAAAAAATTGCAATACCATGCTATATAGAAGGTATATTTTCTTTTCTAAAATTTTCATCTGATTGAGCTTTTAAAGGGTTTTTAGTTAAACTAATGTGTTTTTTTGATATTTACCACAAATTCCTGATTTGTAACTCATCCTAAAGCTTACTAGACAGTCATCAAGTAGATTTTTTTATTGTTTTTTTTTTTTTAATCTGAAATCATCGTATCTTCTATTTGCTCTCAACCTTAATAAATCCATCATAAATTCTTTACCTTAATAATTTATCGTCTTATCAAGTTTATCTTTTTAATTAAAGGAACGGAGAGGAATTTATCAAGTTTCTCCGTGCTCGATACTACTAGCCTATTTACCCTGAAAAGTGGCAGCAACTGTCAGGGCTCAGGTCACCCATTGTACGCTGACAGCATAAATATTTCATGCTGAATCAGCTTAACCTAAAATGTGGAATAAAGCATTCCATTAAATACAAATGGACGACAAAGGCGGCTTGTTTTCGATGTACCGCACTTGTGATTGGTTCAACAGGTGGTCCCGAATAGATATTCTGTGGGCTCATGCGTCCCCGGAACAAGGGCCCCACAAGTGTCTAATTTTCCTTTTTGTTTTCTGCAAAAATAGTTCATTATTATTTGAGTTAACGTGGAAGCAATCATAGCCAGTGGTTAAGATTGACGGTCTGGATCGTCTTGGCGTTCTTTCTGTGCCTATTTCTGGGTGTGAAAAGAATTTAGCTTTTTCCGTGGGAGCTTTTGTCGAATCCTGCCACGTCGGTACCGTCTTCTGGTGGGCCTCACCTGCAACCTTATGAAACATCTAGACCGTGACAGCGTACAGTTATTGCGAGGACTCGTGGGTCCCATCATTGCGAGCATTTATAAAGGAGGCGGGACCCACGTGCAAAGCCTCGTGTATCGTGGTGCGGGCTGTATCTGTTTTCTCGGTTCGGGACGACTCCCTCTCTCTTTACTCTTTTGTGGAAAAGTAAAGCGAAGAGAAGGGCGGGAGGTGGTTTCCAGCGGCCATCGGCTGGTTTCTCGGCAACGGTAAAGCGATTTCCTTGCTCTTGCGCAGTTTTCTTCTTCGATCCTTAAAAAGATCAGCTCGATTTCGTTCTTTATCGGCCCTTTTTCTAGCATCCCGCATGCTTGGGGCACTAAAGAAGTAGATATTTAGTTCATGTGAATCCTTCGTTGTCCGGTTCCTTCTCATTTGGGTTCACGTAATTTTCGTTGCTCTGTGGTCTACGCGTTAGGGTTCGGTTGTTGTCGAGATGCAAGCAGGCATCTTGGGATGAAGATGCTGTGATTTAGCTTCACAAAGTATAGCTCTGCGATCCGGGTGCTAACGGGTTACAGATAGTAGGGTGTTGTTTGTTCATAGATTTTGTCGTTTCTTGTGGATCTTACTATATTTGCCCTTTCATATGGTTTTGGGCTTTCTTGTTGTAAATTGTTGTGCAGTGAGCTCTCCTTTCCCCCTTTTTGCTTTATGGTTTTTGGTCCGGTTAGGAAACTGTAGTAGTTTAATCATCGGATCATTTTTGTCTCTTGCCACTTTTGCGGGGTTTCCTATACCTTAAATCCTTATTATACAGTCAAGTCTCTTTTTCTATAAATTGATGCTTTGTTTACTTCCTCTAGGATGTAGAATCGGTTTGAAGTTTCGATCTTCCAGTGTCATATTGTCACTTCTTCAATTTTTGTTCTTATGCGTAGGGTGTGTTGCACATGCCTGAGAACATTTGACAGCTCGACTTGGTTAGATGGCTTCGTTAATATTGAGTTGATTTGATGATGCTCTGATAAATTGCACAAATCATGGTTTACGAACGGTCCATCGTTCACATTTTGCTGCTATAATGTTTTATCATAGTAGATAAAATCATCTTACATGATCCTAATTCATGCCCTCAGGTTTTGTAATTTTGAAGATTTAGTGGGCCGTCCAAGTTTTAATATCTAATACATATTGATTTCGAGTAACCATGCTACTAGGTTTGGTCAAAAGACTCGAACAAAAGAACCAGACGCCAATGTGTTCAGTGTACCCAATGTGTTCAATTCTATGAATGATATTCAAATTAAAAGATACAGTAGCCCCCTTTTGATTCTGTGCTCTGTGTGTCCTTGTAATTTCATCTTAGAAATTGCCTTATATTGTTGTTCTCTGTAATTCTGTATACCTCCGTACGGTACTCGTTGTTTGCAATTAATCGATTGACTTTCCAAATACCATCACCGGTCCTTCTTTCGTCTTGATTGATTGTGTCATTTCAATCGTAATGACAGACGGAACAAAGAGATGAATGAATGTTCTTTTGGGAATTGATCAGTCATGTCATTTCAGTTATAGTGGTCGATGGGAAAGAATGAGATGAATGAATGATCTTTTAAGAAAATGTAGATGAAATCCAAGTACTACTGTTGGGTGTATCAAATAAAAATATGTTCAAGATTGATATATTGACACACTGATTTACCATAATAGTAACAAAATCAATGCTAATGGAGCCTTGGGAAGAAATATTTCCTTTTTGCATATGCCAATTATGGCATTTCCTCTATTATAAATAGACTCATCCAAGTAAGTATTTTATCGTCAAGGACGAGACAAATAGAACAGACGTTTTGTTATTCTTCTAAAGTCATAAGCTAGGATAACTAGCAAAGGTGCTTGATCAATAAAATAGGGCCTTGCTGGTTACAAAATTTTCTGCTTGAATGTATATTTTTGTACTATCTTGGTTGCTGGATTTTTTTTCTGTCATCATTGTTTTATCCAAAGCTGGCGTTCTTATGCAGTTGGACATGGTGACCAAACACAGAGCTGAAGCTTCTGGTGCAGCAAAGAGCTTTTTATATCAAGAGGAAAGTGGCACCAGTGTGCGAGCTGGGCTTCAGCGGCCATCAGAGAGAGGTCCTGCTCCACAGCTACAGGAAGGTGGTGCAGGAAGGGTTTGGGCTCCATCTGGTCCTCGGCAGCCTCATCAAAGTGGTTGAGGTGGTGGGGGATATTACCAATGCCGAGGGAGCTGACTGCAACCTCATGATGCACAGCAACCAGGCGTGCCATCCCACTACCAAGGCCATGGTGGGCTTTGACCCAGAGGTGAAATGCCACCTCAGCAACAGTTTGGTGGATGCTGGGGTGGACATGGTATGTCTGGGGGACATGTAATTGATCCCTCAGCTGCAGGTACATCAAGGCCATTGACTCCCGAGCTGCACCAAGCAACACAAGCTCCTTTGCAAGCCACCCAAACAACCCCATGGCAGGCAAGTTCCTCGTGGCAGCCAGAGATCTCTGCCATCGAGTTTGCCAAGAAATTTGAACAGCACTCTGTTCAAGGTGAAGCTTCATCTAGTCAAATAATGCAGCCCGTGGTTCCATCAGCATCTTTCGACGAGTCTACGAGATTTCCAGTCTGCCCTGGGGAAGGTACCTTTTGGTACCAGATGTGTGGTAAAGGCTAATCATTTTTTTCTGCTGAAATATCCACCGAAGACCTTCACCAGTATGATGTGAGTTTCTTCTCCCACCTTAACTGCTGCTTTAATAAACATTCTTTTCTTTACATACCTCAGGATTGACCTATAATTGTTTTGTAATTACGTATTATCAGGTCTCAATTATGCCAGAAGTTACATCACACAGTGTGAATCATGCTGTGATGCAAAAGCTAGTTAAGCTTCATAGGGAATCTTACTTAGGCGGATGCCTTCCAGTCTATGATGGCAGGAAGAGTCACTGTACAGCCGGACCACTCCCATTTACCTCTAAAGAGTTTCAAATCACCCTTAATGACGAGGATGATGGTTCAAGCATGGAAATGTTTTCTGCTAGACCAACTGAAATGCCTTTTTGCAATTTTATAATATACTTTTGTTGTAAAATGGCCATCTCTTAGTGGGAGGCAAGCTATTTCACTTTTAAACCCTTTTTATTATATAGAATGTTTGAATATCTTGAAAGTGTCATCCTTCTGTCGATTGCTAAAATGATTCGTATACATCATTTGTGTCCTGAAACTTGGGATCAACAGTTTCCCAGTTGATGAAAGAGGTACAATGAAGTTCGTTGTGCAATATTTTCAAGAGACACGGTTTTACAATCCATGTCTTGAAACACACTAGTTGGCTTTGCTTGCAAGTTGGAAACCAACAGAGCCCAAATTATGTGTGTTATATCAGTATTTTAATTTTTTCTGTTTAGTGCATCATACATTTGATCCACATTTTAAAGTTTATTGTTGTGCATATAAAGCTTTAGATTAAATGTTCAGAAAATGTATATCAACATTTTTTTCAATCGTCTGCTGGTTTGTAAGATTGTCAAGGGGCAGAGATATTCTAAGAAGTTGAATGAGAAACAAATTACTGCTCTTTTAGAAGTTTCATGCCAACATCCTCATGATCGGGCGCTTGATATTGTAGAGGTATTATTTTGGAAAGTAATAAGTTGATTTTATCCACATAGTAGTCTTTTCCTTGTCATTCAACATCACATTTTAGTGCCATAGTGACTTAAATTATGAAAGTTTGTCATCAATGTCAATGATAATTCTTGACTTGGAACTCAATTTCAAGCTATTCATGCAACATGATAAGCGTGTTTCCTCACTGGTTTGGGTTCTTCAGTCTTCATACATTTTTATCAATATGCAAAGGAATTATGGCTTGATGTATTAGAGGACAACTTATTCTTGCATATCCCATTTTTTTTTCTTCTTTCTCCTTTCAGATCCTTGTCCTACTGTCTTGATTTGGCTTTGAAACTAAGTTTGATGCTTAGTGTTGGCCACTGAGGCAGTAACGTGCTGAATGAGCTGGTTAATTTTATTAGATAGGAACACATTTAGATTGGGGAGTAGGGCAGTATTCTTGAAGATACTTCTAATTTGGTCTTCCAACTGTTTAAAAGTTATTGTCTTTCACTGAGCCTTTACAGCTATTTGGTTGGACTGAGTTGAAGTGGCTGGTGTGAACTTGCAGAGTGGTTATCCAAAAATTTATTGAATCTGCTTGCACTTACTGTCAAGGCATGTTTGATTTAGGTATAAAGGGGAACATGGATTGGTATTCTCATCATCCCATCAAATAGAAGAGGAATAAGTGAAGTCCAATTGCAGAAAGCAATATATTATGTGTCCCCACAAGCATCCTAAAAGAAGGTTAACAATTATATGAATAGGGTTGGGTATCTTTGCCACAACTTCTCATTTTGTTTGGTTTGGGATTTCTAGGTGCTTTGGAACTAAAAGCATGAATCCTCATTCAGAATATTTTCTTGATCCCTGGATTTGAGTTCCCAACTATTTTGTTTAGGCATCATCTGTTTCATCTGAGATGATCTCTGTCTGCAGGTCAATATATCAGACCCAGAGCTGACAATTGACATAAGGATATAAAATTAAACAAGATTGTGAGCATTGAGGGCCTAGCAATTAATTGGTTTTACATCGTTATTTAAAATTTTGCTGTGAAATTCTGTTTTAAGCTCTGCTAATTGGACCCTTTAAATAACCAAAAGACCAGTGCTGGCATTAAATGACCCTGCTATATGTTGAGGGCCTTCAAGCTCAAAGGGGTTCAAAGCACATTTGTACATAATTCTAATGACTAGAATTGACATAACTATTTTGTGTATTTGTAACTTTTCACATGCCATGTTTCTACAGACAGTTCGTCGGAATGCCTACCATGAAGATCCTTATGCTGAAGAATTTGGCATCAAGATCTGTGACAAATTTGCATCAGTTGAGGCTCGTGTTTTGCGTGCACCTAGGGTAAATGGATATCACAAATACATTTCATATTATCATTATCTTTACCTTTTTCTATCGTAATGATGTATTGCATCTTTTTGTTTCTATCAGGCTAAAATTCAATGTGATCAATTTCATCTTTTTGGTTGTGCAGCTAAAGTACCATGACACTGGTAGAGAGAAAGTTTGCTCGCCAAGAGTTGGCCAGTGGAATATGATGAATAAGGTATTGGCATCGGACTGCATCCGATGCCTTTTATGTTGTTAAACCTGCATATTTATACTAATTGATTCATTTATATACCTTATGTGCTTGCATTTATTGATGATACTAAAATATACTTCTGGCCTTGGCAATAAGACTTTCTTTTGCATGCATGGCATGCATGGCACACACGCACTATTTTGTATTCTACAAAAACATATGCTTTGAAAGATTTGACACATTACCAGCCAGAGGTTAAACCCCACCATATACTTGTGGATCTCTGGGTTTTATGCGAGCCATTAGTTACATATCCTTAAAGCTAAGCCCAAGCTGCAACCTTGATATCCCTCACTCTCTTGTGGTTAAAAACGAAAAAAGAATTGCTATCCCAACAGTAAAAGAATTTAGTAGATTTGATGTTGGTGACTTATATCTGTCCTTCTCAGATGCTTTAATCATGTTTTTCCTCTCTATCATATGCATCCAGAGGTATATCACTTAGAATTGTAGTGCCTAAATAGGCATATGGTTCCTACTTCACTAGTTCCTCCAACAGTTAAGACTATAGTACTGGTGATTTATGGCTGCCTTCCTCAGATGCTTTAGTCCTGTACTTCTCTATCAAAAGGTGGATCACTTAGAATCACAGTGCCTAAAACATATGATTTTCTACTTAACTATCTTCCCCTAAGAAGTTAAAGGTCAGTCTTTATTAGTTGTTGATAGAATCATTTTATTTTGTACTGCCATGGTCAAATGCAGTTCTGATTCTATGTTACAATAAATTCTTTGGGTTGTGCTTTGGATGTGTCCTTGGTTCTGTGGTTCTTTTCATGTTGTCAGCTTATTTAATGGTTATTTTAAGGTGCCTAGTGTCTTTCATGTATTGGTTTCCCCAAAAGGATGTAAGAAATACCACAGCTTCCTGATTAATCTACCATTTGCAAATGGACTTTGTCATTGTATTATGATGTGTGGGAGTGAGTTTCTCTTGACTTACTGTGGAGCTAATTGGTTGCTGTATGTTAATAATGTATGTCGGGATTAAACAAAGTAAGTTCTGTCTTGGCAAGGAGAATTGATGTCAATGGTGTCCTGTTCTATGTATCCTGAGACTTGCTACTTGACTCTTGAACCTGTCTTCAGATGTATTAAAGTAACATTACTTTTGGCCTTGTCTGAGACACAATATCTCATCAATTGGTTGGTCTATGTGTAGTGAGGCATTAAATAATTTGAACAATATGTTATTTCATAATTTGACTATCTAAAGTCAGATTCACGATATTACAAGTGATTGACATACTCAAGGAAGCATGACACTTGCCAAATCAACAGAAAGAATGGAACTCTGGTCTTTGACTGTCCTGCAGCACAGTGCTTGTTCAGTCAATCTGCTGTTTCTGTGACAAACCTTATATTATTTTTTCTTCTCTTCCTTAGGGTCTATCATTGGATGTTTCTTTGAGGCTTGTGTAAGCTCAAACAACTGAAATAGGACTGATAAGGGTGGTGTGAGATATTCTTCTTTGTGTTGAACATTACCTCGACATTTTCTGTGTTGGTTTAGTTATATGCTCATGTGCATGTTAAGTGACATACTCATCTGGTATCTTTTTGGCCTTTGGGACGTTATTGTTTTGTTAGAATTTAGAAATATATGTTGCACCAGTCTTTAAATTTTCATGCAGAAAAATTAACAGGCCTTACTTTTTCTCTGATATCATCTTTTTTGTAATTCTACAATTCTCTATGTATTTCAGAAAGTGGTGAATGGTGGGTGAGTGTAACAGTTGGACGTGTATCAATTTTGAACGAAATGTTCCAGAAGGTGTTGCTTGTGACTTTTGTCATAAGCTTGCTCAGATGTGCCAGATATCTGGAACAGTATGTTCTTATTAATACATGTCTTCTGTTTTAATTCGATTTAAATGCTGTGCATATGATACCAAAATAAGATGCTACAGATCAGTCCTGTTGGCTAAATTTTTGCATGAATTTGCTCTAGAACCTATCCTTCCTCCATTAAGAGCTCGGCTTAACAAAGTGGAAAGAGCATTGAAAGTACACCATCATGATGCAATGGGCATGCTGCAATCTCAGGACTGACAACTTGATTTGCTTATTATAATATTGCCTGATAATAATGGTTCTCCAGATGGTAGCTTCCTGTCATTCATCATATACAGTTTAATATGGTTTTCCACTTAACAACAAATGGCCTAATCCATGGGTTTTCAAAATCTCCCTGGTGCCTCGTTCACTTAATGTTCTTATCTTTACTGTTATTGTAATGACAGGTAATGTAAAAGGGATATGTGAGACAGATCTTGATTTAGTTTCAGTGTTGTTTGACTAAACATGTTTTCAGGATGAGCAAACAGTACCTTGCTAATGTTGCTCGCAAGATAAATGTAAAGGTGGGTTTAGATGCATAATATTTGTTCATTTTTATCCTGTAATCATGAAGAGTATTTTGATGGATAGGTTGGAGGTAGCAACACAGTTCTTATGGATGCATTGTCAAAGCGCATACCTCTTGTTAGACATACTATTATAATATTTGGTGCTGATGTTACACATCCTCATCATGGAGAGGACTCCAGCCCTTCTATTGCAGCTGTCAGATTTTCTTCCTTTACATAGCTATTTTCTTACCATGTTTTTTTCTTTGGATTTCGATGCTTACCTTGCTCTCAGTTGTTCTTCAGGTTGTCGCCTCCCAAGATTGGCCAGAGGTGACAAAATATGCATGGTTGGTTTGTGGTCAGGCCCATCGCTGAGAATTGATTCAAGATCTGTTTAGAGAGTGGCAAGATCCTCAGCATGGAACAGTTACTGGAGGCATGATCAAGTATGAATAACTCATTATGCATAACCAGTTCTTCTTTGAGTATTAGTATATTTTGTTTCCTGCACTTGTTTCCATGCTAAGGAAATAATCTGTTACGTATGGGATTTTTAGGGAGCTTCTTATTTCCTTTGAAATAGCTACTGGGCAAAAGCCTCAGCGAATTATATTCTGCAGGTATACAATTCAGAAATTTACTTGCATCTTAGTACTTCATCTGTCATACAGATTCACATATGGTCTCCTCTCTGCAGGGATGGAGTAAGCGAAGGGCAATTTTATCAAGTGTTGCTTTTATGAGCTTGATCAAAAAAGTATGATAGCTTGTCACCACTATACTATTTGTTTTTCCAGTGCTGCTATTCTCCAACTTTTTTCTTTTTCTGGATTAGGCATGTGCTTCTGTAGAACAAAATTATCAACCACCAGTGACTTTTGTGGTTGTCCAAAAACGTCATCGTATTAGGCTGTTTGCTAATAATCATAGTGATTGCTGCTCAGTTGATAGAATTGGGAACATTTTGCCTGGTTAGTCTCTTTGATCACTTAAAAATATTGGTGTCTGCCTGTTGGATTTACTAGAATCTTGAAAAATGACTTTGACATGGTGATCTGCCATTGGAATTTTTTAGGAACTGTAGTGGATTCTATGATCTGTCATCCTGACTTTTACCTGTGTAGCCATGTTGGGATCTGATTAACCCCATCTACTCACTGTGTATCGTTGTTATCTACAAGTTCTTTTATGTATTGGCAAATCTGAAGGAGACAAGAACTGACCTTGTTTTATTTATTGGCCATGAAGGGTACAAGCTGACCTGCACATTACCATGCACTCTGGGACGATAACAAAGTCACCGCTGATCAGCTTCAAACTTTGACAAACAACCTTTGTTACATGTAATATCCTACCCTTAAGTTCATCCCCTTCTGTGCTGGTATCTATCTATCTATCTAACTTATGGTTGCATTGCAGCTATGCGAGATGTGCCATATCTATTGGTACCTCTGCTTCCCAACCTCGGATTTTTCACTTTGCAATGGGAATGGTTTTATTGCTGAACTTATCCTATGGTTTTTCGAACAGTGCCGCCTGCATATTATGCTTATCTGACTGCTTTCCGTGCCCAGTTTTACATGGAACCTGAGACATCAGACAGTGGTTCTGTGGCAAGTGGACCAGCTGGGGGTGGAGTTCCTGCCGGAGGACCAAGCAGTACAAGGGTTGCTGGTAGTGCAGCCGTTAAACCTCTTCGGGCACTAAAGGACGGTGTCAAGCGAGGCATGTTCTCTTGTTGAACCTTCAAGTCCCAGGTGGCCTCTTATGTTTGCAGCTTACGGTTCAACTGTTGAGGTTAATGTTTACGCTAATCGGCTCCAAGTAATTGAGCCCAAATGGTTCCTTAGTTGTATGTTGGCAAAATGGTGATAGTGACAATGTAGATTGTAATGCATGCAACTTTCGACATTAAAAATGCCTGTTACTGATATTGGAATGTTGAAATGGTTCTCCAGAATGTAGCAATTTGCACGACTATTTTGCAGTCAAAAAGATGCGAGGGGTATTGAACAGGTCGCACAAAAGAACAGGCGTTGACTTTTTTGCAGTCAAAAAGATGCGAGGGAAATTGAACAGGTCGCAGAAAAGAACAGGCGTTGACTTTTTTTTTTTTTTTTTGGTGGTTGGTCTACAGGTTTATAGATTGAGTAGTCTAACTTAACCCTCCAATGGTTGCGTGGAAAACAAACTGGTCTGAGACAAGGGAGTGTTTAATTTACTGATATGGTATTTTTTTCAGTTAACAATATTACCTCATAATCTTCTATATTTTTTGTACAAATGTAAAGCTATTTCAAGGTGCTTTTCTTCGTGATTAAGAAATGCATTAAAGGAATTGGTTAGCAGTTGTACTTTCGGCATTAAAAGAGTTTGTTAGTTTGTTCCTTTTTTATTTGACAAACTGTACTATCAGTTTTCTTTCGAATTCTATTCTATTACACCCTCTCCATTCTACTATATCACATCGGTATCACCATGAGAAGGTGTTGATCAAAACTAATATATAATATATTATTAACTTTGTATTTTAATCAATAAATTAGACTTAACGAAATTAATAGGTCAATTTATTTCATTCGATCAAGTGATGATAATTGATATTATAATCGATTTAATATTACAATATAATAAGAGACCCGAAAGGAATCACTCTTAAAACATTTTGGATCAATTACAAAATTAACATATAGTTATCCCATTAGATTGGATCGTAAAAATTGTTTATAAAATACTAATAAATAAAAATGAATCTCCAAATGGATCAAATAAATACTGAAAGTCAGCCTCCTGATAGGAACATTTGTGCCCACAACACCACCAGCAAAGCACAGGTGAGGAGAGAGGAGAAAGCGCAAACCTCAGGCAAATCAAGAAGAACATTTTGAACAATCTAAATCACCAAGCTGTTACGTATTGCTTCGAAAATTGGGATTGAGCTGAAGGAATTCAACTCTTGATATTGAATCTGATGCTGATCCAAGAACAAAATTTGTCATGCTTACAGGAGCTTTCATATTTTGCTAGACCATTAATTTTCATCTCAGCTCACTTCACTAGTGATGGATTAATATGTAATTTTACTCTTTCAATGAGATTGAAGATATATTATATAGAATCAAATTCAATCTTTTGTTTCAGAATTCTATATTTTTTGGAAAGTCGATAGAATCTCAGTGGAGTCGAAAAAAAATGAAAAAAGAAAAAAAGGTGAGAAGCTTATGTATATAGAAACATGATATAATCATGTCAGGAATTAATAGTAGAAGAAACATACTCTGTGTATCACATAGAAAAATCAACATACCACCACAAGTCCTTTCCTAAGTTACTGAGGAAACCAACACTGATCCATGTGAAGCAAAAGCCAAAACAAGTTTTATCTCTAATAATACAACTTAAGCTTTGCATATTTTATCCTGTAACTTGAGGTGAGACCTCATTTCCATGTAGAAGAAAGAAAATAACCAAAAAGAAAAAAAGAGAAAAAAAAAAAAGAGAGGAACTCTGAGCATTGAGGTTTTGTGTAGAATATACACATCTAATTGTTTATCGACCAGGTATTAATCCAAGCCACTTGCTAGAGTTGCCATGCTACACTAAGAAACCTTCAGTTTTCTTATGGCAATGGTGTTTCACTTTGGCAATTGGCCAGCAAGACAGATCTCCTCGAGCCATGCAACAAGTTGATTGGTTGATGGCCTCAGTTTAGGGGATTCATTCACACATAGGCATGCAATTTCAAGCATCCTCAGTGTCTGGCTGTTGTCACCATCCGAATCAAACATACACCGATCGAAAACTTCAGCCTCCCTTCTGTCTTTCTTCTTCTGAAGCACCAATGACACCACTTCCCGGCAGCCTTTCGGTTGGCACATATCGACAGGCCTCCTACCGGTGAGTAGCTCCAAGAGTACAACACCAAAGCTGTATACATCACCCTTAAAAGTAGCGACAGGAGATTGTCCATACTCGGGAGGAATGTAACCTAAAGTTCCGACTAAATCTGTTGTCACATGTGTCTCAGTAGGCAAAATTAGTCTTGCAAGTCCAAAATCGGCCAGATGAGCATCAAAATCTTCATCTAGGAGGATATTACTCGACTTGATGTCACGGTGAAGTATATGTGGCTCACAGGATTCGTGCAAGTAGGCCAATCCCCTAGCGGCCCCTAGAGCTATCCGCAGCCTTCTTCCCCGCTCTAGCATTGAGCTGCCTTCATGTTTCTCATGAAGCCAGTAGTCCAAGCTCCCGTTCTCCATGTACGAGTAGATTAGCAGGCGATCGCTGCCAAACTTGCAATATCCTTGCAGCAAAACAAGATTCCTGTGCTGAGCTCTGGAAAGAGTTTCCACCTCGGCTTGAAACTCCCTCTCCATCTGAAAAAAATCACCGGAAAGCCGCTTGA
The DNA here is from genome assembly GCF_036884655.1 of Musa acuminata AAA Group. Taxonomy (NCBI): domain Eukaryota; kingdom Viridiplantae; phylum Streptophyta; class Magnoliopsida; order Zingiberales; family Musaceae; genus Musa; species Musa acuminata. The sequence goes on along the minus strand of NC_088330.1, from coordinate 19,716,891 downwards.
TAGCTACCTTGCGTCCATCAGGCAGAGTAGCCTTGTAGACGAGACCGAATCCTCCACAACCGATGATATAAGCCTGATCAAAGTTGTTGGTGGACTTCAATATGTCATCTATGCTTAGCTCCTTGTCATCCTTGTTAAACAAAAGAACTAGACTGCAACCAGTTGCGTCTGAGCCTTCATCTGCATGTGCTACCACCCTTGCATGGTCTTCGTGCCGTCCAGAATGATGTTTTAACACAATCCAGCTGACAACAGCAAGAAGAAAAATTGCCCCGAGTCCAATTCCAACTGTTATGCTCACTATGGCATTTTTGTTACTTCTTCTGACTCCTGATGGTATAAGATCTTTGGAACCGCAAGGTGACAAGTGAAAGCCACAGAGCCCAGGATTCCCTTCGAAATCAGAACTCGAGAAGGTCGAAAACTGGCCTCCAGTCGGGACTTGTCCAACCAAATTGTTATATGCCACATCAAACTTTGACAAAAAACTAAGATTGGTTAGAGAGGCAGGTATGGTTCCTGTGAGATTATTGTGTGACAATTCCAAGCATTCTAAGCTTGTCATGCCTGAGAGCTCTGTTGGTATGTTCCCTGAAAGATGATTCCAACTCAAGTCCAACACATGGAGATCCACAAGTTTCCCAAACCCTGGCAAAATATGCCCAACAAGCATGTTATTACTCAGAATCAGCGACGGGGGAAACCTGCTAACCTGATTATACTGCAAGCCCTTCCCACTCGAGTTTCTCTTAATGAAGAACGGGAAGTTCTCGATCGAGCTAATTTGCAGTGACTTACTCCCAGACATAAGCCTCTTCATCTGTGTCAAGCTATTCGGAACCTCCCCACTGAGAGAATTGTTTGATAGATCCAAGTAGAAGAGGTTCTCGAGATTCCCAAACCATATAGGGATTGTACCAGATAAGTGGTTCCATGAGATGTCCAATACCGTTAATTGGGTCAAGTTTGCCAGCCACAATGGAATCGTACCCATAAGAGCACAGTTTGCAATGACCAGCAACTCCATCTTCTCGAATCCTCGAATTCCATCAGCTGGCATTACTTCACCACTGCGGAAGTTCCGCGTCAAGACCAGACTAGTGAGTTTGGGGCAGTGCTGTAGAATTTGCAAAGCTGCTGATATGTTAGAGAAATGGTTACCGGTGAGAGAAAGATCAGAGAGTTGAGTGAAGCTCTTGAAGCTGGTGGGAATTTCTCCGGTAAGATTGTTTCTAGCAAGATTTAAGGTCTTAAGCTGTACACATTGAGGAAGGATGCCAGGGATAGGGCCAGAAAATGAATTGGAACCGAGATCAAGGGTGCTTAATCTGGCCATGGCAGAGCAATTGAGATCGATCTCGCCGCTGAGCGAGTTGTTGTTCAGATTCAGCACCCTAAGCGATGACAAGTTCGACAATGAAGAAGGAAGATTACCAACAAGTTTATTGGACTGAGCCGAAAAAGCTTCGAGCTTTGCAAGGCTACCAAAAACATCAGGGATAAACCCCGAGAATCTATTCAGGGAGAGATCAATCTCGACAAGGTTCGAAAGATTGCTCATGTTTGTGATCAGATTGCCCGAGAACCGGTTCCCCTGGAGGAATAAGTGCGTCAAGGATGCCATGTTGAAGAGGTCACCAGGAAAATCTCCATCGAGGTCATTCATACCGAGCGAGAGCTCGGTGAGGGAGATGCAGTTCTTGAGACCTCTCGGGAGATTGCCGTCGAACATGTTGCCTGCGAAGCGGAGAACCTGTATCTTGGCTGAGGAGTTGCAGATACCAGCATCGATAGGGCCATGGAAATCGTTGGCAGTGAGGTCCAAGGAGGTGAGATTGCTCAAGCCTGCAAAGATCGGGTGGTGGCCGGTGAAATAGTTGTAAGAAATGTTGAACACTCGGATCGCCGGAAGGCTCAAGTTCGACGGAATCTCCCCTTCAAGCTGGTTCATGCTGAGATCGATAAACTCCAACAGAGGTAACCGGAGCAGCTGCGGAGGAACTACTCCTTGCAGAGAATTCACGGAAAGGTCGAGTCTTCTCAGCTGATCCAACCCGGCAAATGAATCAGAGATCGAGCCCTTCAAGCTCTTGTTGCTGAGATCCAAACCGACCACCCTCCTCCCGTTGATGGTCGGGGGGCCGCAGGAGACACCAAACCAGTCGCAGCAACCGGAAGAAGAGCCATTTCGGCTCCATCCCATCTTCGCCAGATCGATCTCATTCGACAGCCCAAGCAACGCGTTGAGATCCTTGGAATCGCAAGTCTGGTTCTGGGAGAAAGCCAGTCGAGCCCGGATTAACAACGCGAACAGCAACAAGCAGCATGCCGGGAGCGACAGCGGCGCCGGGAAACCTCCCCTGCGTGTCATCAACAGGGAGAAGGGGGTAAAGGAGGGTCTTTTCATGCTAAAAATCCAATTTTGGGAGCGCCCATCAACGAATGCCAGGGACCCTTCGCTTCTTTGCTGGTTTTCGGGATTCCAGCCTCGCAAGAACAGGAAGAAGAGGAAGAATTGAAGCAGGAAGCCGGGACACCGTGGAGAAGCGACGCTTTCCAAAATCGGACAGCAGACCGAGAGAGGGAAGCATCCAAAGCGAGAGAGAGAGAGAGAGAGAGAGATGGTATTGTTTTCTTTGTGGTGGTCACTCTCTCTTGCCCTCTTTTTTCTCTCGTCTTCTTTCCCGTGTATTCTTTTCTGAACGCCACGGAATTTAATACTGCCAAGGGGAGAAATCTTCGTCCCCGTCTCTCTGTCGTCGATGTCGTTTGCCAAAGATCTACGGCGGCTAATGCAGCTGAGGGAGAGAGAGCGGCTGTGGGAACCCACCGGCACGAGGTGGGGCCGCCAGTAGGTCAAAATCTCCGACGCACCGACGGCGTGGGCGACGTTGACTGCTCATACCACATCTCTTCTCACCTCCTTCGCCCCAACGTTGACTTGTGGTTGGTCGGATGTTGTGGTTGACAATTCTCTCTTTTTTTTTTTTTTCTCTTTTTCTATTGTTAATCTCTTGATCATAAAATAAAATAAAATATAATTTAATTAAATATAATCTTTCAATCATCAATCATACTTCTCAATTATTTTATTTTATATAATCATATTATCCATCATCAATCAATCATCATCCCAGTGAGTGAAACCCTAGTCTGATCATCTTCATTAGATGATTAGAAAAAGAACAAAAATGATAAAAAAAATTATATAGAATGAATTAAAAGTATTAAAATGAAGTGATAAAATGAAGGATATTATGTTTATTTATAGAGAAATATCTTAAAAATATTAATAATTTTTAAAATAAGATTATAAATGACAAAAAATAAAAATAAATCAATAGAAATATTACCCCTCGCAAAAAGTCTACATGAGATGACATAATTATCCATATATTATACTCTTACCTTCGTTGGGAAGCAACATAAACATGATTGATTCCGAGAGTGGCCTGTGGACTATTGCTTTGGCTGAAAGAACAAAAAGACTTTCTCATTTTCAGATCAAAGACTTCACTCCAAAAAAAGGAAAAATTTGTAGAAGAAGGGGAGATTGTTTGACTTCTCAAAGAATCTATGGGTTCTGTCTGATTCAGAGTGCCAAAGGGTTGGCTGCATGCGTGCCACCGGTCATTGACTTTGCTGCGCGAAGTCACGTGATTAACACATGCATCACACGTGGCGACGACTTTCCTCCCTTCAATGTTGACTTTCTCATGCAGGTGCAACGACTCCGCTCCATCGTCTCCACGGCTAGATTGATATGTATATACGCGACGAACTATATCTACAGTCGATGAGGAAGGATTATTCATCGCATGACATTTTTGTGGTCTTTATTCTTATATTGTGAATTCTTTAGATTTCGTTCCAATACTTTGTTGAGGTGGCGATGTGACTTCGTTTGTTGGTAAGTAAAATCTCGTGACTACGACTTCTAGCTATCCGTGTCATTTGGTACCATCAACTGTTATAACCCGAATCGTGACCGAACTCGTTCGAGTGACTGATTCGATCGGCCAACCAACCGTCACTTATTCTCATGTATGGTAATTTATAATAGCAATTTATGTTGGGGATGAGTATAATGTAAAAGCTGAAATAATACTAAATAAATTTTATTCTATTAATAAGCCTTTGATTTTTTTTTTAATGTTTAAAAAATAAATGAATATATTATTGAATATTTGATCATGAGGTTCGACCTTCACATCTACAATATCGTCTCTCTATATCGACGAATAATGTTTTTTAGTTCTTTTTATGTCTCACACATACATAATCAATTGATGGAAGGTTTGATCGATAACTTAATCGTCCAAGACCTAAGGTTTTAAGATCATTAGCAATTTCATACTTACTGGGCTTAGATTTATCATGATCGAGATACAAGCAACGAAAGAGAGACCGATACTATGTTTTTAATATGGAAATCCACACATTTTTAGTTTTGTTTCTTGTTGAATTCAGAGTTTGGACGTATGGGTGCATTCCAACTTGAATCCAACTCTGTTAACACTAATAATTTATTCTAAGAGATGTTAGTGGAAACCAGCTTAATTTATTCTAACTATCAATAATGCCCTGCTAATAAGACTTGATAAGAAGTCAATGGTATTGGATATGGTAAACTGCATCATCATGCGTATGTCATCTGGGATTAATGATTCAAAACCTAACTTTGACAAGTTCAATCAAGCGACTGGCAATTCAAAACTACAATTTTTAGGAAGCTTCTTGCTTTGACTTTTATTGTGGAATGGGCAAACAATGTTCACAGAGTCAATGAGCAAACTGATGTGCATAAATTAATTATTATGATTATTAGTTGAAGAGAAAGCTGTGAGACCCACCCATTCTACAGTCACATTTTGATATAACTAGTATAAAACTGGATCTCATCAAGCTACAACAAACCAAAGGGATCACACCAACATGCTCACTTATAAACTTCAACTTGTGACTAGCCAGCCAAAGATTTTGTTATGGTTCTTTTTTTTTTTTTTTTCTTAACTCAAAATTTATTATTTAATCAATTGGACAGTTACAATAATCACCATCATCAAAGGGTATGCATGTCCTTTGGGTACTTTTTAGGCTTCCTAAACAAAGACCTAAAAAATCTTATTAACAACAACAAAAAAAAAAAAATAGTCATCTCTTGTTCATTCCAGGGATAATATCGATTTAATCTTGGGTTTAAAATCTCTATTAATTCTGACATGTAAAGAAGAGATTTTGCCTTAAAATTAGTTTATGTGTCACTAATTTTTTTCTTAACTGAAAGCCATATAATTTAATTTATATTCCAATATATTTTACAGGCACAGAGTACTCAGTTACATGTGCATTTTGGTAGCCAGTTCTTATCCTTGTTATCAGACTGTAGGTGGAAACAAAAGGTCACACACCACCACTTCTCTCACTTCAATTAGTGGGATTTGTAATTTGGTCCTCTTAACTAATTACCACAGCAATGATAGGCTAAAAGAAGAACAAGAGTCCACCATCTCCAAGTTGCTCATGAATCATGATAATGTATGTGATCCAGTTCAAAAGCAGCCCTATGAATTATTGCAACAGGTAGCAATAAGAAAAACAAAAAGTGTTCCACTAGAGACTGTCTACAACACTGTGGGGTCAACATACTCTGTGGAGCAATCTTGTTCATGTGGTTTGTGTATTGCAAAGTTAAGTTGGAGACTCAACCCATTCAATCATGTAGCATACTATATTTTATCACTTCATAAGTTGGGTATTCTTTTTAGGGTGAGAATGAGTGCAAAGTCACATAACTGTACCAAAATAATGCCTGATGTTGGTGTCCATATCTGCATCGACTTGAGTGGAACTACGAGTGGATGGAGTTTACCAGAACTAAAAAGAGAATATTAGTGAAAATGACTTGAAGTGAAGAGATTATATCACATAATGATACTCTATGGCTTAATTTGAGGTGGAAAATCAAAGGTTTGCTATCATTATGGTCCACCAGATAAGCAACCACAACAGTCACATTGCCAAATAGTAGGTATCAACCTAAACTTGAGACAACTTTGAATTGTTGTGACAATTGATGCTTCTTTACTAAAACATCCTTGTTAGTAAGACATCAATTGAATACACAAGTGCTTAGCACACCAAACAACGAAGATAATATGCATCCTAATTCCGACTACAGCAGAAAGAAACAGTTTTATGAGTAACAATTGCATGTACTTTCTGATCACTAGTGGATCAGCTTGGTTAAAAGACTTACCTATTGATGAGCACAAAGATTTGCTGTGTAAGACTGGGATAATTGCAGCCATTGTTATGGCTTCAAAGTATCTGACATGACCTGAAGATGGCCTTCTCCAGACCTAATTTCCAACTTCAATGCAAAATCTTGAAGGGCCTACTGATCAAATAGTTTTACTGCTTGCATAAGCTTTCAAACACAGGACTAAATCATGAACAATATTTAATCTGTTTGCAGTGACAACTAAATCAGCAAGAGAAGACACTGCACCTTCGTTTCAAGCAACACAAAATTGCAGCTGATAGTCAGCTCTGCTAGTTTACTCAAACAAAGCACTTATTTGGCCTTTCTTGATCTTGAAAAGCTATCTTTTCATTAAAGAAGCAATGGCCACTACAAGCATCAATTGATAGTGCTTTGTTAAAACACTATCAATTGATGCTTAAACAGATCTATTTGGGGTCAGCGAGATCACTGCAGCCTACAAGAGCTGAGATCAGTGGGCATGAAGAAATTGTCACTGAAGACATATTTTTAGCAGTGGAAGGAGCTGGTTCAAGAATCATTTAGAACAGAGGGGGAGGTGGTGGTATCATTAGGTCAGCCACTGAAATGCTATTTTTCCAGAAAGGAAGAACTGCAAGTGGCTTTTAAACTATATAAAGTTTGAGTGCCACTGTTTTGACAAAGTTAATGTTGATGATAAGGAATATGTGTGCCTTTCTAATGTCACAGTAAAATTCATTTAGTGGATTATACAGTGTTCTCAGTGGAGTTTATTGTAAGTGGGCGTAATGGAGCCCCAGGCACATTTGTTTTGTCTGCCACTACATCAATGTAATGATGGCCATAAACCTGAAGTCCTATTAAGATTATGGCTTAGTGCAATTCTGCACACTGGTCATAAAAATCCTATGATCCTAAACATCCATACATAAAATTTGGTACTCACATTTTCTATGATTACACCACTATAATATCTCTAAGAAGTTCTGTACTAATTATTTTTTTTATGGAAGATTAAAAATTCTTGTCAAATTGTTAGAGGCCAAATGAATATAAATACATCAAAAAACAGCAGAGAAAACGAAAGAGATGCAAGGAATAAACACAGTGAGGATTAAGTAGAAAACAGAAGTCAGAGAAGAGGAAGAAAGAAAATTAACAGAAACACTAACTAGTTTGCATCAAACTAATTAAACTTCTTGATATAGTACAACTTAGATACAGCAAAGTGCTGTAGCATTGATTTCTGGGGTCGAGATGGCAAAAGAATTAAGCAGTTCATCATCTCATGTTTTACTTGTGGACGATTCATCTTTCCTCAATGCAACACTGTTGAAGTCATGGTTCTCTTTTATTAGTCAAAACTTTTGACTGCCTAAAATCTTATTGCCAAGGTTTGAATTCTTGATTTTTGACTTAGTTCAAATAAGATTAATACTAATAAATAGTAGCTAAACCACATTGAATTCATTATATTAAGAAGCATAATCAAATCATGCATGGGTTTCACCAAGCCAAGCCCAAGCCATCTAGTGTGAGGATCTATTTTATGTACACTTTTGATAGCCTAAAAACTTTTTCATGCTATGAACCATTCTAATAGTTTCAGTCATCATACACAATTTCACCATCATTTAGTGTTTAATGGTTAACCTGTGTTCATTGGGACATTTCCAGGTGAGATCTCACTGAATTACATAGAACAAGAAAAATGTAAGGAAACAAGTAGAGGATGGCAAACTACTAAACATTTGGTGGGAATGTAGCAAGATCCATTCAATTTGATGCAAGTGATCCAAGTGCATGCATTGCTAGATTACTCATTCTCCTAGTGCAGCTTTTTCTCTGTTGGAACAGAAGCCATTGTGATTAAATTATTGCATTATTGTTTTGTAGTAAAATCATTGCATTATCATCAGTATCCAAACAGGCCTAAAGTTGCTACCGAACAAGCTCCTAACCAGAGCCAAGTTTTGACCAAGATGCCAAGAGTTGAAAATGATCTTTGGTCATTGAACTCAACAATGTCCTAACAACATGAATTTCAAGAACTAGATTTAAACTGTGCAGAGACAGCAAAACACATTATATCAAACAGTAGTAGTGTGTAACAAAAAAAATTGTCAGGAAGCTTTGGGGTGCCCAGAGACATGATAAATGATGAGAAGATATTTATTCCAAGGTCAAAGTATACATACAAAGGTTACCTGTTCAATGTAATGAAAGAAACAAACCAAGTCAAACATATAACATGTAGGTGACACCCCAGATTCATATACCTGCAGTCTCATACAACCAGGGTACCAGAATTTTCTCCAAATGGTGGAAGTTAATGTAACTTGCCAGATTCGACAAGTAGGAAACTGGATGTTGAGCAGAAGAAGCTAAATAGTGATAGAGAACTGTACACATCAATGTTCTACAACTGCTGAGATAGAAGCACTAATAACCCTTGAGGCCCTACTAATATTTCGTTCAAGAAACTAACCAATCCAAACCAGACAACAGGTGTGACATCTACTCCAGCAAGAGGTGGTATCACCTTCCTTGTGATGCTGAGAAAAGGTTCTGTAGGAACATAAGCGATAATGTAAGGGAATTTCTTCACTGGGAGTTTGGGGTACCAAGACATGATGATCCTTAGAATGAACAAAAAACCAAATGCTGAGAGGAAAGGGCCTGTGACACTGATAGCAAGTTTTACTGTGGCAGGATCAATATCTGCTATTATCAAGCCCTGTATATACTCTGATAAAGCTGCACCTAGGTTCTGGGGAATAATTGGTAGAGAAGGTTGCACACATCTTGATGGATCATATGGTGTAGCTGAAGCAGTCATGAGTGCTGATTGGATACTGCAGGGCACTGTGACATTAAGCAGGCAGCGGCTTCCAGATCTGCTGATGGTATGATGTACTTTGCCTCGTCTAATGCTCCTGATGAGCACCTGTTGAGAATCTTTATTGGAAATCTGGCAGCTCAATTCATTGGCAAAAAATATAAAGTCTAACAAATTAAATGAGCAACAGAAGACAAATTTAAAGCAGCACAATTTCTGATCATGTCTTGTCGAACGAGTTGGCACCTAAACGGCGTGAATGACAATAAAACCAGATATGATTTCCCAAGTATGATTGTTTCTTGATTTTCCATATATGGGCCACTACTGTCTTTGTGGGAAGAGTTAACTTTTATTAAACAATCTTGTATTTCGTCATATTATTTATAAAATTTCCAAGTGAGTTACCCAGGCAACTATTTCACAAGCACATGTTTCAGGTCTAAGTCCACAATAGCCCATAGGGGACTGGGTTTATATAACTCTGACCCATGATTGAATCATTGTAAATAGTTAATCAGTTTTGAGAAATTCAGAGACACTGACGATGTGCTAGCCACCATGCAGAACAATAATTGAGGCTATATATCTGGGAAATTTGTTCATCTCTAAAGAAGAAAACCAACCATTTGTCTGTGATGGACAAGGTGATAGAAGGGGAACAATTAAACTCCACACACCACTCAAGGAGGCTAATTCCATTCCAAAATAGATTGCCAAGTATGGATAATTTACATGGTAACTTACCAAGCAACTAGCAACTAAGAGATCTGAAACTGATCCGCAGCTTGTGTATTACACAGATTCTGGAGAGAACCCGGTCCTTTCCGATAATATATATTTGGTTGAAAGGAAGCTCTCATGACAAATTAGACAACGATCTAGAAAGTGTATTCTTAATATTTTCCTTGATTACAAATTCAGTACAACTTCAGGTAATATACTACAGTGATTTAAAAAGGTGCTCGGGTGCTCGCCTAGGCGCTTGGGCGAGGCTCGCGAGGCCCGAGCGCCTCGCTAAACTTCCAGGCGGCGCGCTTCAAAGACGCCTAGGCGCTCGCCCGAGCCCAGGCGCTAGGCGCTTCGGGCGAGCGCCTATGTTAAACCAGGTGACTGAACCAGGATTTTAGGTCTGGTTCGGTCTCCGGTGGTTAGTTGGTTCAATCGAACCAACTAAAATCGATATCAGCTATCGCTGCCCAACCCTAACCGGCTAACCCTACTCGTTGCCGCTGTCGCTACCGTGCCCGCTACTCGCCGCTGTCGTCGCTCGCCGCTCCTGCTCTTGCTACCGTTGCTTGCCGTTGCCGCTGCCACTGTCGCTACTCGCCGCTGCCGCTGCTACTGCCACTGTCGCCACTCGCTGCTCCCCCTCCCGCTGCCTCCTTACACTCCCGCTCCGGCTCCCGCTGCCGCTGCCGCTTCCTCTTTTCTCAGTCAGTAGACTCAGCACCCCCTTACACTCTTCCATCTCCTTCTGTATGCTGTTAACAGTATACTGTATACTGTTAATATTATTAGGTTTATTTAAAATTATTAATTTTTAATATTGTTAATAGATTAATAATATATTATTTTGATTTTAATACTGTTAATTTTTATTTATTTGAAATTATTGTTAGGTTTCAAGATAAATTATTGCAGAAGCATCAAGCTCGGCTCCTGCTATTGTTGAAGACATAGAGAATGAAACATATCTTGATGAAGAGGAAGGAGTCGAAGGACATGAGGAAGAAGACAAATTCAATGAAGATGATTTGTGTGAAAATGACGATAATATTGATTATGATGAATGATTTTGATGTAAAATTTTATTGTTTTGAATTTTGAAACTTTTTGTTAATGTGACATTATGATTTTGTATCTTAGATTTTCTTAATTTAATAGCATATTTTTATTTAAAATTTTAAATAATTATATTTATTAATTATATTATATATTTTTATATTTTAGCGTCTCGCTTCACTCGGGCGAGCGCTTGGGCAAGCGCCTAGCGCCTCGGGTGTTTTTGGACCTTGGCGTCTTTTGGCGCCTAACGCTTTTTAAATCACTGATATACTACTTAAGATTGGAGAAAAACTTAGGTATTGAGGTCTTCAAATATTTTATGCCTTGGAGCATGAAGATCTTACAATTTAGATGTAGTAAGAACTTATTTAGAAATCTTAAATGAAGAGACTGAATTGGAGGTGGACTCACTTAAACATGGCCTAATCAGCTAATCCAATATTTAGCTTGATGATTATTTTCTTTATTGTTGGTCGTACGACAATTTTTTCTGTGTAAATATTTGTTACTGCAGAATGAGATCAGTTAGGCCTTCAGTACTTATTTGTGCAAGATGCAACTAAGGATCTTAGGAAAATTGCTACCCAAGTGATCCACCGCAAATAGATTGATGTTTTGCCTTTAAGATGAAAACATAACTTTTGAAAGAGTCAAAGACCAGAAATGAAAGTAAAATGAATATATAATGGTCGAGCTTAATAAAAAGCAACGTTAATTATTGATGCTAATATGTGCTGAATATTCAAAATGCAGGTGAAAAGAACCTTTTCCAAAATTCCAATCCAAGTCCAAGAATGGGAATAACTTCTGTTGTTTAGAAAAGCTGAACTTCAGAGGAAGATGTGTATTCAAGAAAGTTTAACTGGATTCAAGAAAGTTTTGATGTCCTAGACATTCCATCACAATTCCGACACAAAAGACTGCTGAGAGTTAAACAAAGCATCGGTAAATGTTTACTTATTTGCCAAATGCAACATTATAATTTTTTTTATAGTGAAGTATTAGAACAATTTAGACAAAGTGGGTAAAAGCTCCTCTATGAAAATTCATGCAATAAGTAAAAAAAAAAACAGATATTAAATTATTTTCTTATCATAAAGAAGAATCGAAAGTGGTTCCTGACCAATTTTGCCAGATCCAAGGTGACTAGGTAAGTATTAGTAGCTAAATTTCATTGTATATATATATATATATATATTTTTTGCAAATTGCTTTCTTTCGAACTATCCAAAATCTCGTGCCAAAGTCCACATAACTCTAAGCAATGCTTCTTTCAGTGAAATGTTATAAACTGAATCAATTTTCACTTGTATGTGCTGATGAAATTTCATGCAACTTGCCAAGTTGGCCAAATCCGAAACAAGAAATTACGATTTGGAATGAACAAAAATACTTCTCAGCAGTCAAGCTTTACCATTGCTCCAGAAGTAAAAATGTCGAAGCCTACATTTTGCCAAGTTCACTGCAAACCTAAGCTACTCCTAAGTCGGACACAAGGTCCAATTAAGAGTGATCGGAACCCAAAGTCTAATCTTTTACCTCATAAAAGAAGGGAGGGTGGTCGAATAGAGTCTTACCGGACTTACACTTCCACGCAGAATTCCTGCATACAAGTAAATCAAGTCAAGAACCTCATCATCAAGAAAACAAGAAATAGCCAAGAATTCCAGTTTGCGAGAAGGAAAGGTAGGGCGGAAGAATCCATGTCGAGGGCCTCACCTGTCACTTTCTGGTGACCAGATAAATCGAAGCGGGTGATCGAGGCGGATGGCAGCGCCATGCGCGGCGAAGGAGGACGGAAGACGGATAGGGAAGAGGCGGGATGCGCAAAGCAGAAGGCGTGGGATTTGGATAGGGTGGTGTGCATCTATCCATGGGGTATACACTGGACTTAGTTGTAATAAATTAGTAAATATGGGCATAAATAACAATTTACACCTTTCCGTATTTTGCATAATAGCCCTTGTAATATTTTGATTCTAACAAAACCTTCTCGTTACACGGATATGCTTATCTTATACGCGCGTATAAGCAAAAGCCAAGGGACTGCGATCTCTTCGCCTCCACCTTGGGCCCACTTGATAGCATAACCGTTTAGCGCGCGTCATTCGCTTCTCTGCTCGTCTTCTTTCTTTGCTTCCGATTCAAGGTTGCTCCGGCCGAGTTCTTAGTAGATGGATGAAGCCCCCCCTCCCCAAGGTAAATCGCTTCCGTCTCCACCCTTTCGTTCGTTCTCGCTTTCTTTTGCTTATTTTTGGATCACCCATCGGTTGGCTCTGTTATTGGTGGATTTCACGTCCTTGGGACTCCCATCGATCCAAGGTGGTAAGAAGCCTCGTGCTTGGTGCCTCACTTGACGCCCTAATTATGAATAGTATTAGGAGCTTGGAATTTTGGAAATGGATTTGTGGTTGCTAGCAAAAGATGATCGACGTCTGCAACACTTCCTATTTGGTTGGTGTTACTTTGCCCTCATTGTTAAGTGGAAGAGTTGAGTACTTGTAATTGTAGTGTTTCTCTGCTACTGGTCTAATTAGGAACTGATTCAACTCCATTGCCATGTCAAGTATTGATGAGTCAGCTCCAATGCCAATCCCTTGTTCCCTTTTTTCTTTTTTCCCTCTGCTTTGTTAGGGTAGGTAATTTTTTTATGCTATTGTAAGGCACATGCTACTCCAGTGGAGATTAGGTACCATGGTAATGATTTGTTGCATATTTTAGGGATCAGGTTTGGTTTGTCTTCCTAGCGCCTGATGTGTATTTCTCAGCCTATTCTAAGTGAAGGTTGAGTGCCAAAACTGCAACAATGTCGCAGTTATTTGAATACTTCTTATCATAGAGTAAGTAGCGACAGAGCACAGGTTCGAACAAGGAATTGCAGATGCAATTCCAGAAGAAGTAGTTTTGATCAGGTACTTTTTCAGTATCAAGAGGACGAACTTACATGCTCAATGCAAGTTGATTGCCATGAAGTTGGCTACATGAACCAGTAATAGCCATTGCACGCAAATGATAAAGCTTTTGAAACTGTATCTGAGTCGCCACATTTTAGTTTCTGAATTGTAGAGACCATGGATTTGAAACAAAAGTGGTATATTGTTTAGAATAACAGAGTACACATCAACAGTTACCATACTGATTCTGGTGCCTCACTGATATTGTAAATGTTTTGCGACATGTAATGACATGCTCTGAAATGGAAAAACATGGCATCAGACATGGAAATATAATCAACAGCCATGTACAGTAGCATGATGCATTTGATGGATATTTAGTCTGTCTAGTTTCTTCTTGTCCAGCTTAGATTTATATACTTAGCTGGACAGGGTTTTCTGGGTGATCAGGAGGGCCCATGGTCTAGGCTTTCAACTTCCAGGGCAGTTGTATTTTATCATACAGCTTGAGTACGTATTTTAGTCTTTCGTGGGATAGTACTTGTAAATTGTCCGAATCACTGCACTTCATCCAACCTCATCTAGGTCGCATAAAATTCAGCATCTTTTGACCACCAAAGCTTCAAAACATAATGATTTCGCTCTTGATGTATTCTTGATGATACTTTATATGCTTATTAGCCTCTTTGACTTGTACATATGTATGAATATTTGGTCGCAATTGTCCACTTTGAGGATGAGCTTTGGCATTACAATGTTGTTTTTCCATTGCACACTAGGGGTCAAGGAGTTTGAGTCATGCAAAATGACCTTTCTGTATGTAGGGGTGAGGTTGCTTATATTTTACCTACCCAGGCATGGATTGGGAGGAGCCCTAGGGCATTGGTTTGTCCCATATTTCATCAACATATCTGTAAATGGAAAACTAAGTTTCAGGTGGAAGTCAACATCAGGATGCTATATGTTTGCTAAGGTTTATGATGTCATTCTAATTCTAAATATGCATGCATATTCAGTTATGTTTAGGAGAATTAGCAGCTATGCATGAAATTTATGGAGTATGACACTTTTCTTCAGCATACGGGCATATTACTATGCATCTCTCTAGTATTTTAGCAAACAGTGGTTGGACTTTGCAACTATAAACAATCACAATGTGAAACAAGCACATTGTAATCAAGTTAGATTCGTTCATGGCATTACTTCATCATGTAGGAGTTTTGTGAAGGTAAGTTCCCACCTATTCTGATTAGAGTTTGAACTATCATGGTGGCTTTGGTATGTTGTTTATTGCCAGGCTACTCAACAAATAGCAAAGAGGAGAACAATTGTGGGCCTCTAACGTCAAATTCTTGAATTTAGTAGTTTCTATTGCAGCTAACCAGGTTTTGGATACTTGTCAGAGACGAGGAATTTCTGTTAAACACAGCTTTCTCGGTGATCTCATCAAGTACATTATCTTTTCAAATGCTAGATTCTTTATTCTACCTTTATCTAGCAGGATACAACTCTTTAAATTTCATATATATAGAAGAATTAAGATTGTTCCTCAGATGGATCTGCCTGTGACTCCTTTTGAATAAGAAATGTGTAGTGCATCTATTGAGCCTTCATGTGGAAGTAAAATTATACCTGATTGAGTAAGCACATTAACTGCATCAAAAAATTAGAACTCTACTGGATTTTAGGCTTATGGCAAAGAAGTCTGTCTCACTTCATAAATTTTGGACTGGCCTTTGTCTCTAGTGGATTTTAGGCTAGCGGCAAGAATGGGAAAAAAAGAGGCTCTTTCACTTCATGGATTTTGCAATGGCCTCTGTCTTTCATACTGAATGCCAGATAAAATATTTGAACTAAAAACTATTGTTTTAGTCTTATCTCTTTCATTAGCAGTCTTCATTCCAGATCCCTACCTCTGTATATGTTATTCAAAGGAATATCCAGAGTAGCAAAAAGCATTAGATATGTGTCTTCTTGATGATTTCTCTAGGCTTTTCTTCTTGCATGAAAATGGGAACTTGTTTGAATAGCTATGAAAGAAACAATTTCTTCTCTCAAGATATGTTGCACTCGGCTCAGAGTTCTAATCCTTTCAAGCTTTGTTGCTGTTGTTGCATTACAACTACTATTTTAACAATTGTTTTTTTGTTGTTAGCTTGCTGCAAATCAGATCAGCGATTGTGGAAACACATAAGTTCTGCATCGTCTGCTGTTTATATTTTGATCAGAACACATAAATGCAGAATAGGAGATCGGTCCTGCAGAAAGGTTAGAAACTAATCCCTCTGCTTTCTGCTTGCAGCAACAGATGTTATCTACGAGAATTTGTTTATGCTACCTGCAAAAGAAAATGAAGTTAATAAGCTAACGCACTAACAAAATTATCACGGCCGATGTGCACACAAAGATAATTGTAAGAGCTTGAACAGATACCAATAAATGATTCAAAGGTAAAGAATGGTTCAATAATCAATTAAGCACACACAACAGAGCATTGAATGTGCGGTTTTACTTAATCCATTTTGATATTTAATTCTTTTTCTGTACTTTTTAAGTGAATTATGTTAGTTTTACAAAATGCAAATTGAATCTACAAAATAATATGTGGTTGTTTATGTGATAATTATCATGTCAATCACAGTTTAACCCAACATTGGAAGTAGAAGCGAATAAAAGAATTAGATTAACTTAGATCTAATGAATGTAGATTTATTGAAGTTACTAGGTCAATTATTTTAAGTCATAACAAATGGTGTCAGCTGAATAGTATTAAACATGATGAGAGTATTGAATAATAAATGGTTACCCATAAATGAGATTAGAGGACATATCACGACATATAAGTTGGGTTAGTATTAGATATGATAAGAGATTCGAATAGGAGAAGATTATCTGTGGATAGAATCAGATAACACATCGTTGTGTGAATTCATGTGTTTATATAGATATGAACATGAATTAAAGAAAATAGACAAAAGCTCTTGTTTCTATGAGTCTCTTTCTTATTTCTTATGATATTATTACTCCTTTTGGTATCATCTATTATTCCAAACTGTGAAAGCCATGTTTAGATTCGGAAACTTTTGGGATTCTCCTAGTAAACAAACAAGTGCTTTTCCTTATATAGAGCTCATTTCAATAGCAATTTAATAGGTCTATCCATCTTGATCAAAATAGGGTCATTGATGGACAAGATTAAAGGGTGCATCATAAGGTGGAATCACCACTAGATTAGACCTCATGTGCACCAACTAGATTCTAACTATGTTAGGCTTTAACGAAGATGTTATGCCCTTGAACGAGAGAGATTATAACATAATATGGATCACTATTATCTAAGTCTCATGTGAATCTAGTAGATTTTGGACAATGTTAAATCTCTAAGTAGAGGAGACTATAAAATCCTAATCCAGTCCAACATCAGAATGCTGTAAAAATTTAGATTAATATATACGAATTTGATGGATGAACTATTATCAATTTAAGTATTTTCAACGAGTGATTCAGGCATAACAAACTGAATCGAGTGATTCAGGCATGACAAATTTGATAAATCAATTATTCATTCGGTGGGGTTGGGTTGTGACAGTGGAAGCGGAAGATAAAGTTAGTCTGCTACAGGGATCATGACAGTGGAAGATAAAAGAAAGCAATGACAACGTCGTGACCGTCGAAGTTAAAGATGGATAGGTCCTTCTCCGATAGACGAAGGAAAGGAAAGTGTGACTTTTTCAAGAGGCCTTGGAGGCGTTCCTTATCGACATCATGTTATCAGGGACATGGCCTGCTCCTGTTGACCTTTGAATTGAGGTCAACAATGTTAAAGATGATATGCGTCCATCTCTATGAGCCCTTTCAAGTTTGACACGTCTTGTTCTTAGTCGACCACGTCGCTCGTCATAATGGCCTCATGCTCCATCAGCCGTGTATGTTTGGTCGACCGAGTCTGATTTATCCTTCTGGTCAATGGTTAATGCGGCACGATGTTGACATAGTGATATGGGTTTCATAGTGTCGTCATAGCTCGGGTCTTCCCATCCGCTTCGCCACCCTCCCCTTACCCTCGGTGGAGGTGGGCCTCCCGGAGGGCTGCGAGACCGGCGACAGCCTACCCTCCATGGACTTGATGCCCAACCTCTACCACGGATCCAAGTTTCTGTGGCAGCCCTCGGAGGAGCTGCTTCGAGAGCAGACGATCGCCCCGAGCTGCATCATCTGTGGCCCGTGCTACCCGTGGACTCCGGAGGTTGCTCGCGAGCTCGGCATTCCATGCTTCATCTTCCAAGGCTGTGGCTCCTTCGCACTCTTTTGCATGCACAACCTCTACTGTTACAGGCCGCATGAGCGCACGTCGTCCCCGACCGAGCCCTTCGTGCTCCCAGGCTTGCCATTTCATTTCGAGATCGCCAGGCAGCAACTACCACATCAATTCCAGTTGTTGCCTCGTTTCACGGAGATGTGCAATGAAGTACGAGAGGGCGAACTCGCCATGGACGGTGTCCTCGTCAACAGTTTCGACGAATTGGAACCAGGATATGCCGAGCGCTTAGCGGCGGCCTCCGGGAAGAAGGTGTGCACCATCGGACCGATGTCGCTGTGTTATAGATCAGGGAGGTTGGACATGGCTAATAGGGGTAAGAAGCTGTCAGTGGATGCAAGCCGATGCTTAGATTGGCTTGATTCGATGAAACCACGGTCCGTGATCTACGTCAGTTTCGGTAGCGTGGGCAGCTTCGCACCCGCTCAACTGATGGAGCTCGGCTACGGTCTGCTCGCCTCAAACAGGCCATTCATCTGGGTCATCAATGGCCTGGAAAGGTTTCCGGGAGCAGTAGACCAATGGCTGCAAGAGAAGCTCGAGAAAGAAGGTGACTCAAAGTGTCTCTTGATCAGGGGGTGGGCGCCGCAGGTGATGATCCTGTCGCACCCGGCGGTGGGTGGTTTCTTGACGCACTGCGGGTGGAACTCGACGCTGGAGAGCGCGAGTGCGGGCGTACCGATGGCGACATGGCCGCTCTTCTCGGAGCAATTCCTCAACGAGAAGTTGATCGTGGATGTGCTCGAGATCGGAGTCGCGGTGGGCGTCAAGACCTCCATGCAGCAGATGAAGCAATCGCCGGAAGAGGGAGCGCGGATCTCGAGGGAGGAAGTCGCTAAGGCCGTGGAGAGGCTGATGGACGGAGGGCAGGAGGGAGAAGAGAGGAGAAGGAGAGCTAAAGAATTTGGAGAGAAGGCACGGAAAGCGATGATGGAGGGAGGTTCTTCGTATGAGAACGTGACACGATTGATTGAATTGGTGACAACAAAAGCGACGGAATAGGAGATGAATGTATGACTTGTTTTCCTCTACTAAGAATGTAGCACACGCTATGCGTCAGAAATTGTTTGGCGAAATAAATGATATCATCACTTGGCTTCTTCTTGTTAGGTGAAATTGGACTAATACCTTTACATCTTCATAGTTCACTGACAATGATTAATCTGTCAAGGACACATGAATCAATAGATCATCTGTTTGAAATTTTATATGTGATGTGATATAATAATTTATGAGTCCATCTGGGTGGATGTGCCAAATAGACAAGACTGGATTAGCACAGTCCAAGTTAGCACAACTGAGATTTGACTGAACAGAAGTTGGCACGGGTCAGATGACCTCAGCATCGACCAAGTCAGCATTAAGCAGGTCAAAGACACGCATCTCGATTTGGGCTGGTGTTAGGTCAGAAAGAGTCTGTAGTGCCTCGGTAAATCCAAGCCTATACTGACGACGCTAGTGCTTTTGCAGTTTGGCCTCCGACTCATAATAGATCCTTTTGATTTATGTTTGGATCGGTAAGTAGGGTTATAATCTTAATATAATTTAAGTTACTTGGACAATAAAGTTAATTGAAGAATTTATGAATTTAAGTATGAAAAAAATCTATTATGAATTAGTATTAATTCTATAAATATTTTTTTTCTTTGATAAACACGAGAAGACCGAGAGAAAATGCTTCTAGTTTGTTCTATACATATCTTATATGCATCGCAAGGGTTCGAGTGCTCCTAAAATTCTTTTTGTTTAGTAGTTTAGGGAGGATCGAAAGCAAAGCTTTTCAATGTAAATATGAGCGGGTCCAAATGAGATCTCGAGCCTGGATTTAGAGAGCGAGAGAGAGAGAGAGTGTGTGTAGTATTTCTTATATTTGATGAGGGAGAGAGAGAGAGAGAGAGAGAGAGAGAGAGAGAGAGAGTGTAGTATTTCTTATATTTGATTATCCTCGTATATTAAATAATTTACGTATAAATGTTTTGTAGGTTGTTAAATCAATCTAATGGAAATTTCTTAGTCGTTTAAAGAAAAAACTCGAATAGTAATTAATATTGTCGAAGAATTTGCGCATGGAGAGACAATTCCCTCTCTCGTGCTTGCATGTGGAATCACCTGTTATTGTTCGAGGAATGCTAAACGTATACGGTGCATGTACATGTGCAGGTGCCACGTGGCATGTGCCTACAAAACATAGCAGGTGCAGTTTGGGCATCCACATGCTTAAGCAAATGTTCTGCCCCATTTCCATGTGCTGCAAACAAAGAAACTTATTTGTGGTGCTTTGCAGGAATTATATGTTTCATTGTGCTCAGAGTTTTTAATGCTTTCAAGCAACAATGTTGCATTACACACGTACTACTGACCATTGTTTTTGTTGCTAGAAACTTTGCACTCTCTGCTGTTTAAATTTTGATCAGAACTATGCAAAGGTGATACAGCAGCAGCAGTGGACATTCCTTAAGAGACAAGGAAAAGATAATAAATAAATAACTATTAGACCACTCGTAGTCGGTAGACGACGGAATCATTTCATCCGGAAACGTCTCGTATGTGGACGAATCATTCCATCAGAAAATAACTACCTCGCACCACTCGCACACAAGTTGGAAAAAAAAACACTCAATTCATTGATTCATTTTCTTATTGATCCTCATTAAAATATTCTTCTTATATTAACTACTTGGGTTTTTTTTATGATTGTTACACTTAAGAGGAGGGACTTCGTGCTGTAAATCACCGTATTCAGATCAAATCAGAAACGAAAAGCTTAGACCCATTGCTGTAAAGAAGGAATGTCATACCTGAGTGTCTTGAATGATATCGAGGATTTTTGTGTTTTAGCTCTTCATGTTTTGAAGACTTCCTGATTAATCATGTATATAGAAAGGAAAATAAGATGATCTATTGATGATTTTTGTGTTTTAGCTTCATGTTTTGAAGACTTCCTGATTAATCATGAAAGGAAGCGAAGTTGATATCCAAAAACTTTGTAAGAAATGATAAGCACAAAGAACTTATAAGAAAGCTTAAAATGCTTACAGAAGTTTGGACGCTTTATAGAAATTTGGACACTGAAAGGAGATTCTTACTCAAGTTGGGCTCTGGTGTTTTCGACCGATGCCCTGCAAGAGTCTGGGCGAGGGATTATAAATGTATATAGAAAGGAAAATAAGATGATCTATTGATGATTTTTGTGTTTTAGCTCTTCATGTTTTGAAGACTTCCTGATTAATCATGTATATAGAAAGGAAAATAAGATGATCTATTGGTTGGCCAATTATAATAGAGAACCGCTAGGACTTCATTTTTTTGAGAGAGGAGTGGCCCTCTGGTTTTGTTTTTTCATTTTGAATGTGTTTTCCTTATTAATATGTATTTTTTTAAAAAAATATTATTATATTATATAACGTACGTGACACATATGGATTTAAAGGTGAGACTTAGACATATTTGTAACACAATACATCAATCCATTAGATGTCTTAATGTAAATTATTTTTTTAAATAAAAAATAAAAGATATATCTACCTAAACGTTGAAGGTAACTCGACGATATAATGCCTTTAACATCATAGTGTATTAACGAGTGTTAGATTGATATATGTATAAATGTTTCGTACGTTGTTTAATATTGATAGAGGATATTTTAGTACCATACAGTTGACAATCATCTCAGATCACAGGTGGCACCACTCCAGTCAAAGTAGCACACATATCTCTGTTAGGACTCTGGCTAAGAAAGTCCTAATAGAACTTCAATGAAAGGGGCATTCATATAAAACCTACATAACTGACCCCTATTAAAGAGGTGAAGAGGCTGGCTAAGGTTAAGATTAGTTTGGAGGTTGCTTCTTAGAAAAGCATTAGGAGTTGGTTCGAAGTAGAAGTCTTAAGTAGGAGTCCTATTAGGAGTTGATTAGAAGTAGGAGTATTGAGTAGGAATCCTATTAGAAGTTGGGGTTTAGAAGCCTTATAAATAGTCATGTATTCATCATCTTTTCTCAAGGAATAGATTAATATTTTTAGCAGTCTTTGAGCAGCAACCTAGAGGAAGGAACCCCTATATAGTTTCAAGGAGGTCGATCCCCTAAAGAGATCAACTCCAAGCTTAGAATCCACAAGGGTTCTAACACTTAGTATCAGAGCAACGTTCTTGGCATCTCGTTGCCCTTCCACAGCTATCTATCAACCCTCCATAGCTGCCCAAAGCAATTCCCACAATTGCTTAAAAGATCGTCGCCGAATTCCATCGTCATCTCTACCATCGCGGATCATCCTTTGATCTCCCCGTGAATTGCAATAGGTTCTGGTTTTCTACCTTACTACTGCTGTAATTTAGTTATCCTTATTTAAAAATAAAAAAAAAGTTCCTATATTTGCTACATAAACTTTTCGTCGTAAAGTTTTCATCTCTACGACGAAAGATGCACTGTAGAATTCCAACCGCATAATACAGTTTGTTTGATCTTGCTACTACGTTTTTTCTGTCCAAATCTCTACGAAATTTTTACGACAGCTTTGACACTTCTTAACAGCGGATTTTCTTTGGTTTCATCAAAAAATTCTCAATATAAACCACTTACCTTTTACGTCCAAACTGCTACACTTTAGACGTAAAAATCTACTGTAGTACCTTTCCGTGATCCTCAATTTTTCCAAACCTTCCACCATTCCATGCCATTAACCTGTCAACAGAAAAAAGACAGGGACATCTTTGATCTACAAGCATATGCTATGGCTTCTCAAGATCCAATTGATGCCAAATTTTAAGCATTGGAATCTCAGATTGAATCGCGGCTTCAATCGCGCTTGTAGGACAAATTGTGCGCTTTGTTTGCAGAATTCAGAATTGGACAACCGCCAAGTCCAACCAAATTTCAGTGAAGAGAGAGTTCAGAGAGGCCTCCAGAGAAGGAGGGACAGCCCTCGGATATACTTCAGCCACGCATGAGGGTGGACTTCCCGTGATGGGAAGAAGGAGACCCGACGGGTTAGATTTCGCATGCCGAACATTACTTTCGCTACTACCGAACGTCGGATGATGCTATGGTGGAAATTGCTGTCATCCACCTTGAAGGGGATGCTATTCAATGGTACAATTGGCTGGAATACAATCATGGGGCTCTGACATGGAATCAATTTAAGAACGCACTACTGAATCGTTTTAAACCTACGGAGTATGAAAATATCGATGGCCAACTCGCAAAGATTCGACAATCCTCTACGATTCAAGAGTACCAAACCAGGTTTGAGAAACTATCCTACCTTGCTCGTGATTGGACTGACCATCAATTGTTAGAAACATTCATTGAAGGACTCAAGCTAGAGATAAAAGAGGAGGTTAAGGCACGACAGCCCCTTACTATGATAGCTGCGATTTCTTTCACCCAAAGACAAGAAGAGCGGCTCAACCAAGATGCTCGGAGGATGAGAACCTCTCCTAGGCCCATGGCATATAAACCTCCTTCTGCTCCCATCCGTCCTTTGCTGCCAAAAAAATTGACAAGAGAAGAACTACATGACCAATCAGCAAAAGGTCTTTGTTGGCATTGCGACGAGTTGTGGAACCGCGATCATCGCTGCAAAAGGAGTCGCCTCCTACTGATTGAACCTCTTGAAGACATAGAGGAGGAGGTCCAAGAGCATGAGGAAGAGGTCATGGATGAAGAACAATAACCAGTTGATATTACGATGCATGCCCTTGCCGGTTATATGAACCCGCAAATGATGAAAGTGGGAGGACTTTTGAAGCAACAACCTATCACCGTTCTTATTGACACCGGGAGCACTAATAATTTTATGAACAGCAAGGTTGCTTTCCGGATGGCCTTACATATCGAGAATTGCAACAGGTTTGACGTTAAGGTCGCCGACGAACGAATTTTGCAGTGTGATCATAGGTGCCCGCGGGTGAAACTATTTATGCAAGACCAAGAGATAATTGCAGATTTCTTCCTCCTCCCTCTTGATGATTATGAGGCTGTGCTTGGCATTGAATGACTGACGACATTAGGTGATATTTCCTGAAATTTTATGAAACTAATTATGAAATTTTACAGTAAGAGGAAATAGGTGATATTGCACGGGAAAACGTGGGGGCGACGTAACGACGATTTACACACAACGAATGGAAAAGGTTTTGCACAAAGTATGCAGCAGCTTTTTAGTACAACTTGACTAGCAAACTAAGGGAGAGCCAATAGAATTTGAAGATCCAAATCTACTTCCTTTGCTTGCTGAATTTGTTGAATCTCGGATTTTGATGAAAGCTTGGTAAAAGCTTTTCGGATTTTGAACTCGTTAACAAAGTTTTGCGCTCACTTTCTAAAACTTGGGATTCAAAAGTAACTGCTATTCAAGAATCGAAAAACTTGAACCAATTTCCACTTGAAGAACTAATTGGTTCATTGATCACATATGAAATGACGTGCAATGCACGTGAAGAACTTGAGAATCACCTTCCAAAGAACAGGAAGGATTTGGGACATAGAACATTTGAAGACCACTCGAGCATAAGCTCAAGTGATGGTGAACTTAAACTATAAATGAAACAAAAATTAAAAAGTAAAAAGAACGGAACTACTTGCTTTGAACGCAAGAAGAAGAACAAAAATTGGGATGAATCGAGCTCCTCCGAAGACGAGGAGAAAATCAACAAAGGCGAGGTGGCAAACTACGCCTTTACGCCTTTCGACGCTGAGGTAATCAAAATGCCTTTAATTTACTTTGAAATTACATGATGCTTTTCATAAAGCATTTTTCTTTTTTATTTAATTTTCTTGAAAATTACATGTTTAATAATTTTATAATGAAAATACCTTATGAAATCATGCTATATGTGGTTGAGAAGTAATAATGTGTATCATGTTGATTTCCATTGTCATTTCTCGATTTTGAGTATATGAAATCATGTTTAATTTGAAGTTATGATTAATGAGTATATATTTTTGAAATTATGTATGATGATTCTTGATTATCGATTTTCATGATAATAACAGTGGCTTTAAAAAAAAAAAAATTGATGCATGTTTTCATAAATGAAAAGGCATGCTAACATGAAATCGACCACTTAAAATGAAACACTTAAAAAGGGAGAAAATATATTATCAATAAAATCATGAATCTATTTATGTTATAAATTTTGTGAGCCATAAAAATGATTTTGATGATTTAAATTTGAAATGAGTTTTATCAAAATCATGATCTTGATTTATCAAATTGAATGAATTGAAAATGAATAATGATTTTTCTCTTGAATGATTGTGACTTGTATTCCTTGTATTCATGATATGATTTTTATGTAATTCTTTGTATTCATGAAATATTTATCTCATCACCCAATTATTTCTTTTCAATATTCCTCAAGTGATGATATGAATGCATGAGATATTCATGAATTTATTTTGATATATGCAAATGAGAAGTTTCGATCATACATGGTAGGATGCAATGTGACAAATTAATACCATGATGATTTGAAATATTTATGATTTTGAATGATGCATATACTTTTTATTATGATAATGTATGATGAGTATCATGAATGCTTAAAAAAAAAAAATTAATAAATAAATGTTTATATCATGTTAGATGGTTTTACATATTATGCATGATAAGCTATAGTGATGCGTGAAACAATGATTGAAATAATATGAATGATGATTTGGAATCATGCATATAATAATGAGTTTATATGTTTTGAAAATGTGCATGTTTTAATTTGAAAATATAATGATGCACAAATGAGATTGATACTAACCTTTGTCATGATTTAAAAATTGATGTAAAGGGTTTTTCCCTTCTTTTTGATAATGACAAAAGGGGAGATAGCTAGCTTGCACAATTCAAGAAGAAAGCAAAAATTGCACTTCTCAAAAGAGAAGAAATTGCTATCTTGAACATCACCAAGAAGTGCTATCTTACAAATCTCAAGACACACAAATGCAATCATGCAAAATTTGTAATTTTGCACATCATTAAAATTTATGATGCTTTGGTGATTATGCATGTTCTAAAATGTTATAAAATTCACTAGCTTGCATGATGTAGAACTTAGCTATATTGAACATCACCAAGGAATGCTATCTTGCCTATCTCAAGAAGCAAAAAGTTAACTTGCACATCTAGCAAAACTTATATTTCAAGAAGCAAGAGTTGCTTTCTTGAACATCTCAAAATTGCTAGCTTGCGGGCCTTAAAATGTAGAAATTTTTTGCTAGCTTGTATATGGTAAACTTGCTATCATACTACCATGATGATGAGCATGCCTTATCTTCATGATTATATTTGAAAAACTATGGCAAAAATATGTTCGAATGATTAAACGTGTTAAAATTATTTTTCGGACTTTTTTGATTGAATGATCAAATCACTTGATTGCCATAATGATTTTACACAATTACTTGCCATGATTACATGTTGGAAATTATGTGCTTGAATACAAAAATTTCCATGATAATAAGCATGTTTTACCTTTATGATTGTAATTGAATATCTCTAGTAAAACCCTGTCCGAATGTATGAAAGTGTCAAATTTCATTTTCGGATTTTCTCGATCCTAACAATTGGATTTTCTTGATACATTATCCTCTTCCGAACTTAACAAGCATATGTCATATCAAGTTTAATTCACATCATTGATTTTTGACATATGAAATCATCTAGCAAATGCACAAAAATATTTTTCGAGAAACATATTTGATGATTCCCTCTTATAAAAGGAAGATATTTTTACATACAAGGATTTGACTCACTTACATATCTTAATCCTTGCAAAAATGAAGTGTGCTTTAATATCTTATCGATTTGAACTTCACATATGGCTTTCCTCCTTCATGTAAAAAGATAACAAAGGGGGAGAAATATATAAATTGATACTATGAGTACCATATTTGAAGAATATGAATAGATGTCATGAATGCCATATTATGATGAGATATCAAAAGCAGCATTCATATGAATAGGTGCTATGAATGTCATATCATGTTAAGATATCAAGAACTTGAATCGCAATTTTACATGTTGATATCTTACCATTTGATGATAGCAAACTGCATGATGATAAAACTTGATATTATATTTTTCATGCAATGAGTTAAACTTACATCACAAACAATTGATTGTGGTACTTCTCCTTTTTGTTGATGACAAAGGGGGAGAAGTATTTGATGACATGACATGTTATGCATAAGTTTATGCATAAGTTCATGATGACGTGTTGCAAGTATTCATGATGAACATTGCAATGACTTGAATTCAGTTTGAATTCAAGGTTCTATCAATATGGCATATTGATAGGGGGAGTTTGTTTAAACTCCGGGAGTTAAGTTTAACTCCGTCATCAAGTGGTTGTCATTATCAAAAAGGGGGAGATTGTTGAATCTCGTATTTTGATGATGAAACTACTTGATATATGTTTATGATTTAATTTGCGTTTTGAGTGATGCAGGATGCCTCGATCAGGATGAGACAATTAAAGCAGGATAATCATGTTGTGCCGGAGGAACATGTCAGAAGATTGGACGTCGGGCCGGTGGATCGGTCGACGTATCGATAGAAGGCTTCGGGTCGTGGACTCGGGCATCGGGCCAAGAAGAGCGGGTATTGTGCCAAGGATATCAGAGTTGCGGAGTCAACAAGCCAATTGGGCAATAGGCTGCAGGAAAGGACGATGCGCCGAAGAATCGGACGAAGCGTCGAGGGACCAATGACATGCCGGACAACTTGGTTAATTGCTTAGGATTAATTGTCTCGATCGAAGTTTTTGCTTAGGATTAACTACGATGGAAGAAAGACATGCAGCAGGAGTTGCGCCGGAGTCATGACAATGATCACGTTGGGAGTTCGAGAGCTCGACGGAAGTTCGGACAGTCGTCGGAGGTTCTGCGGGAACAAATCCGAGAAGTCCAGAAGCTTGCCAAAGGAGCTCGTCGGAACTTGCCAAGTGGATCGTCGCAAGTCCAGGAGTTTGCCGGAAGTCCGCAGGAGGATCACCGAGGGTTCATCGGATGATCGACGGAAGTTCGCCGGAAACTCGCCGGAAGAAGCGATTAATGCACCGGAGCAAGCTGCAGAATATGTCTTAGGAAATAATCGTAGTTAGCACATTGATTAAGTTAGAAATGGGAGGTGATCCCATTAGCTTAATCTTGGGGCAATTGGGCCACTGAAATAATCAAATTGGGCCGAATGGATTAACCTATTCGGACCCTAATTGTTGTGGGAGGTGCAACCGCCCAAGCTAGGAGGTAGCACCGCCCAAGCTATGTCTCCCAGCGAGACTGGGCGATGCAACCGCCCCAGCCAAGAGGTGGCACCGCCCCGGGCTCAGTCTCCGAGCGAGACTGGGCGGTGCAACCTCTTCTGTCAAGAGGTAGCACCGCTAGAGCTCAAGTTTCGAACTCTGCCAGGCGGTGCAACCTCCCCAGTCAGGCGGTGCAACCGCTTGAGCTCGGTCTTCGAGCTCTGGCAGAGAGGTGCAACCGCCCCTGACAGAGGTGGCACCGCCCAGAGGCTCAGTCTTCGAGCTCTGCTAGGAGGTGCAACCGCCCCAGTCAGGAGGTGCAACCGCCTGATCCCAGAATTCCGGGAATTGATAGATTTGAGCTCCAAATTTGAACTGGGTTGGGGCCTATAAATACCCCACCCATTCAGCACTGAAAGCACAGAACACACACTCGAAATCTTGCTGTCTTTCTGTGGTTCTTAGAGCTCAAAACTGCTAGTTCTCCTCTTTCTGTTCTTCAAAGTTTGAGTTGTAAAGAGAGGAGAGAAAACTTCTGTAAGGGTTGTCTCCTAAGCCCGTCAAAAGGAGTTAATCTGTAAGAGGGTGGTTGGCCTTCGCCTATTGAAGGAAGGCCTCTAGTTGACGTCGGTGACCTCGTCGGTGGAGGAAGCCAAAAAGTGGAGTAGGTCAAGATTGACCGAACCACTCTAAATCTCGGTTTGCATTTCCTTTGAGCATTTTACCTTCACTGCAAACTTCTCAATAGCTTACTGCCCTCTGTGATTTTACGAACGAGTTTCAAGGTTCAGACGCAAATCTGCGTTTAGACGTAAATCTACGTTTAGACGTAAATCTGTGTTTAGACGTAAATCTGCTTTTTCGTATGATCATCATATTGCAGATTGCGTTTACATTTTGAGCTTTACCATAACTGCACACTGCCTTTATACTCTTGCTTAAACTGCGTCTTATCTAATCAAGTGATTTACGAATCAGCATTTAGACGTAAATCAGTTTCTTCGTACGAACGTCGGATTTCAGTTTGCGCCGATATTCTGGTTTTCATCATAGCTGCAAACTGCCTGCATAGGTTGACTTTAACCTTGCTTAGTATCAACTTTCATACAGAAGTTGTTTTTATTGTTCGAACGCAGCTTTCGATTTTAATCGCAGAAAGTTTTCCGCTGCACTAATTCACCCCCCCCCTCTTAGTGCTCTCGATCCTAACAAAGAGAATTCAAATTTTGGAGCCCAAATTTGAATCCTCTTGAGGCCTATAAATACCCCTCAAATCTCAGCTGAGATTACAACTTTTTGAGAAGCAATTGATCGAGAGAAAGGTCTTAGAAAAGTCTTTGCTAGTCTTATTTTCAATTTGCTAGTGTTCACCTCCTTCTTTCTTGCTGAAAATCTGTAAGAGAGTGAACCACTTGTAAAAAGTTGTAAGAGGGGTATTTACCATTCCCCTTCAAGAGATTTGCTAGTGGAAGGTGGGAGCCTCATCGAAGAGGGGCCTTGCAAGTGGATGTAGGTCATTTGACCGAACCTTTGTAAAATCGGCGTGATCTCTGGTTTGCATTTACTTATTGTCATTTATATTACTGCAAACCATTTGCACTTTAATGCTCTACTTCTTTGTCTCCGTCTTACTTATCCCTTCAAGTTAAAACACAATCAAAACGGTTTCAAACGAAAACGTTGCTTTTATCGTACGAAGTTTCCGAAAGTGTTTAAATTGTCAAAAGTTTATCGCACTTTACCGCTGCACTAATTCACCTGCTCCGATCCTAATAGAATTTTCAGATATATTTGATGAACCATGCAACCTACCTCCTACCTGTCGGCATAATCATTGTATACCAATTCTTTCGGGCAAACCTCCAGCAAATACTCGGCTATATTAGTATCCACATCTCTAGAATGATGAAATAGAAAGGATTGTAAAAGAGATGCTCAAAATAGGAGTTATTCGGCCAAGTTGTAGGCCCTACTCTTCATCGGTGCTCCTCGTACGAAAGAAGGACGGAACGTGATGAATGTACATTGATTACCGAGCTCTTAACGGCATAATCATCAAGGACAAATACCCTATTCTAGTAGTATATGAATTGCTTAATGAATTAAAGGGAGCACAAGTCTTCACAAAGCTGGACCTTCGATTCGAGTATCATCAAATACGAGTGTGCGAAGAAGACATACCGAAAACCGTCTTTCGAACACACAACGACCACTACAAATTTTTGGTAGTGCCCTTTGGTCTCACTAATACTCCCTCCACCTTCCAGAGCCTTATAAATGACATTTTCCAAAATTATCTTCATAAGTTTGTGCTAGTTTTCTTCAAAAATATCTTTATTTATAGCCCTTCTCTTGAAAGTCATTTTCAGCACTTACGACTTGTTTTGACAATTTACGAGAACATATTCTTTTTGTCAAAAAATCAAAGTATAGCTTTCTTCAATAGAAGGTGAAATATCTTGGGCATATCATATCAGAGGAAGGTGTGGCAGTGGACACCTCCAAAATTGAAACAATACAGAATTGGCCGACCCCTAGGAACATAAAATCGCTACGCGACTTTCTCGATTCAGGCTACTATCGCAAGTTCGTGAAAACATATGGAAAGATTAGTGCACCCCTTACTTTCTTGCTGAAAAAAGATGCTTTCCAATGGTTAGACAAAGCCACCACCGCCTTCGACGAACTTAAAGCCGCAATGACGACAATGCCATACTAGCGCTACTCGACTTCGGTAAGACTTTTGTTATTGAAGCCGATGCCTCCGGAGTTGGAATTGGTGTTGTACTAATGTAAGATAGCCGCTCCCTCACTTATACCAGTAAGGTATTATCTCCTTCCCATCTCAAGATAACTATTTACGATAAGGAGATGCTTGCGATTGTGCATGCGGTGACCAAATGGAGACAGTACTTGATCGGGCGATGCTTTCAAATCAAGACCGACCATAAAAGCCTAAAATATTTCTTGGGGTAGAAGATATCTTCTCCCAAGCAGCAAAAATGGGTAACAAAGCTTTTTGGATATGATTATGAAATAACTTACAAAAAGGGGAAACAGAATGTTGTTGTAGATGCGCTTTTGCGGGTACCTGAGCAAGCTGAATTTTTGACCGTTTCACTTCCGACCAACGACTTCCTTGAGGATATTAAGAGGGAATAACAGGAAGATCCAAAGACCAGTAAAATCATAAAAAAATTAGAGGAAACACCAAGCTCCGTGGCTCATTACAATTGGGACTCAAAGAATTGCGCTATAAGGGATACATTGTGCTTGTGCCAAATTCTACTTGCATAAAGACCATCCTTCAAGAGATGCATTCGACACCTGTGGCCGGGCAATCCGGGTTCCTTAGAACCTATAAGAGAATTAAGCAAAATTTTTATTGGATAAGGATGAAAAATATTATTGCTAAATTTGTGGCACAATGTAATGTATGTCAATGACATAAAGGCGAGATAGTGGCAAGTCCCGGAAAGCTGCAATCTCTACCCGTCCCAGACTTATTATGGACTGATATATTAATGGACTTCATCGAAGGGCTTCTCTCATCACAAGGAAAAGGTACAATTTTTGTCGTGGTTGATCGCCTAACAAAGTATGCTCACTTTTGTGCTGTTCGTAATCCCTACACTACTTCTAGTATTACTTGAATCTTTATGGAGAATATTATAAAATTGCATGGGATGCCGAGATCTATTGTAAGTGATCATGATAGGGTCTTCATGAGCAGATTTTGGATAGAATTATTCCAGATGCAGGACACTAAATTGAAAATGAGTACGACATATCACCCACAAACCGACGGTCAGACTTAAGTGGTGAACAGGTGCTTGGAGACATACCTCATATGCTTCACCAATGACCGGCCAAAAGAGTGGACAAAGTGGCTTTCCTGGGCCGAGTGGTGGTATAATACAACTTATCATTCATCCACAAAATATACTCCCTATGAGGCTATGTATTGTAATATCCCTCACTTTTAAAAATTTATTAATAAGGATTTATATGTAAATTGGAGGACCTATATGTAAATATAGAAATTTCAAGGACTGAACTGTTAAGTTGCAAAAAGAAAAAAATAAAAAAAATCAAAAATTTCGGTTTTATCCCACCGCCTCCCACGTTCTCTGTTGCCGAAACAGAGAGAGGAGTTGTGGGGCGTGGGGAGAAGAAGAAGAGAAGTAGAGGGAGAAGAGAAGAAAAGAAGAAGAAGAAGAGAGGGAAGAGGGAGAGGGAAGAGAGATAGCTGCAGCAGCTAGGGCTGCAGCACCTCTGTTTCGTGTAGGAGGAAACAGAGGAGTTCATGTGTGGGGCGTCGGGGAGGAGAAGGGAAGAAGAGGAGAAGAAGAGAAGCAGAAGAAGAAGAAGAAGAAGAAGAAGAAGAAGAAAAAAGGAGGTGGCTGCGGCAAGGGCTGCAGCGAGGAGCTGTGGGGCAATGGGGAGGAAAAGAGGAAGAAGAGGAGAAGAAGAGAAGGGAAAGGAGGAGCTGCGGCTGCGGCGGTGGCAGCTGCGGCTGGAAGAGAAGGAGAGGAAGAGAAGGTGAGGAAGAAGAGAAGAAGAAGAAAGGTAGGAGAAGGAAGAAGTAGAAGAAGAGGGAAAAGAGAGGGAAGAGGGAGAGGAGCGAGAGGTGGCAGCAGCTAGGGCTGCAGCACCTCTGTTTCCTGCAGGTGGAAACAGAGGAGTGGTGTGAGGCGTTCGAAGAGGAGAAGAAGAAGAAGGGGAAGAGAAGAAGAAGAGGAAGCAGGAGAAGAGGTTGTGATACCTCTGTATCCTGCAGAGGAAACAGAGGAGAGGGTGTGTGTGACGCCGGGGAGGAGGAGGGAAGAAGAAAGGAGAAGGAAGAGGAGAAGGGAAAGAAGCAGCTGCGGCTGCGGCTGTGGCAGCTGCAGCTGTGGCAGGGAAAGAGGAAGAGGAAGGAAGAAGGGAAGGAGAGGAAGAAGAGAAGGGGAAGAAGGGGCTGCGGCTGCGGCGATGGCAGCTGCAGCTGGAAGAGAAGAAGGAGAGGAAGATGAGCAAGGGAGGAAGAAGAGGCTGCGACTGCAGCAGTGCAGCTGGGAAAGAAGAGAAGGAAAGGAAGAAGAAGAGAAAGGAAAAGGGAAGAAGAGAGGAAGAGGAGAAGGGGAGGCAGCTGCGGCAGTGGCAGCTGCAGCTGGATGGAAAGAGGAAACAGAGCAGGGGAGGAAGAAGAGGCTGCGGCTGTGGTGGCTACGGCCGTGGTTGCGACTGTAGCTGCAGCTGCGACGTTGGCTGCGGTAGCTGCGGCAGTGGTGGTGGCTGCAGTAGCTGCTTTTGGGAAAGAGAAAGAAAGGAAAGGGAAAAAAAAGGGGTTGTGGCCGTGATTGCGGTTGCGGTGGTGGCGGCTGCAACTGTGGCAACTGTGTTTGGGAAAGAAAGAGTAGGAACGAGAGAAGGGAGGAAGGAAATAGTGCAGTGGAAGGGGCTGCGGTTGTGATCGCAGCTGCGGTCGTGGCTATGACTGTGGTAGTGGCAGCGGCGATGGCTGCGACAGTTGTGTTTGAAAAAGAAAATGGAGGAATGAGAGTAAGAGAGAGCAGGTGACTATGCCTCTATGTTCTGCATGAGCTGCAGTTGTGGAGGAAAAAGAGAAGACATGTAGAAAACGAAACAGGGAGAGGACACGGAGGAAAAGTAGAAGAATTTGGGCTGACACCTTCTTTGGATCTTCAGATCAAATTCTTTGAAAGGCAAGTTTCCCGATCGTTTCTCCTATAATTGTTCTAATCTTTTCTCTTGCAAGTGTTCCGATCCTTCCTATTGCAAGCTTTCAATTCTTTCCTATTGCAAGTGTCCTGATCTTTCCTTACTGTAATTTTATCTCTACATTTGCTTTGAATATGAGGAACTTTGAATTATTCTAGCCTTGCATTTGATATATCTCCTGTTTAGACATATCGATTCGAATCTGTGCAACTTTTGAGATTCTGACCTTTCTACCTTGTTATGATTATAACTTCATGTATTGACCTTTGATTTGGACAAAACTTATTTGATCGGAATATAGACTCATAAACCTTTCTTTTGATAGCTTTATTGAGTATATTGGAGCACGATTGATAGTTTGAATCATTTGTTCAATGTGCCTCTTGAATTCTACCAGAAATCGAGCTTTGGTCGATTTTGCATATTCTGGTTTCATTCCATTGGAAATTGATATCCTTTGGCTTTCTTATTTAATTGAGCTTTATATTACTGCTTTGAATTCTTGTATGCTCTTGTCCTACATTTATTTGGATACCTAAATCTGTTATGTAAACTTCATGTTTGTATCGTAATGTTTCATATAGACACATGCACTCCGTTGTTCCGCATGTGTTTCCGATATATCCCAATTTATTGTTCACAATACCCTTTTGTACTCTGGTGTTTGAGGGATTATTTGGACCTTTGCCAGAAATGGTAAAGGGTATGTGCTTAGAGCCCGCGATGCTCTAGATTATGTTTGGTGGTCATTCAGAAATGGATGGACCATATTATGTTTGGAATCCCACTTCACCATCTATCTGTTTGATATGAAATTCAGAGCCGACCTAGCACTTGGGCAGGGTGAGAGGGCTTGAGTAGGAAAGGGCTACCCGTGGATGGAGTCGAGAACTCATCACGGCGTGGAGCCACCACTGAGTTAAACCTCACATGCACTATGCTAGGGTACGACGTCTGAGCTTCTGTTTCGTATTTTGTATTGATATGCTCCAAAATGTTTCCTATGCCATTGATATACTTCAAAATGCTTCACATACCATTGATATGTTCCGAAATGTTCCATTTGTCATTGATATGACCCGGAACATTTTATACGCTATTGGTATGCTCCAATTACTCTGTGCTCCATTTGTTGTGAACTGATATATTCTGAAATGTCCTATTTGCGATTGATATGCTCCGGCACATCTCGTACTCTATTGATATGCTCCAATTACTCTATGCTCCATTTGCTATGAACTGATATGTTCTGAAATGTCCTATTTGCAATTGATATACTCCGGAACATCTCGTACGCTGTTGATATACTCCAATTACTCTATGCACCATCTGTTATAAACCAAATATGTTTTGAATGACATGACACATATTATTTTTTGAATTGGGCTGAGGCAGTGGAGAGCTATTCAGAATTATGGGCAAGCATATTTTGTATATAATGAAATGTTGTCGATGAATCGAAATATACTGTATAAAAGTATTAGAAGATCTCTCTTATTTGGAATTTCGAAATGTTAAGTCTAGTGTATGATGATATGAACTTGTGGTGAATAAGTGGTGGCTCCACGCCGTGATGAGTTCTCGACTCCATCCACGGGTAGCCCTTTCCTACTTAAGCCCTCTCACCCTACCCAAATGCTAAGTTGGCTCTGATACCAAATGTCACGACCCGAGTCTGATGAGCTAACTGGCCAATAACTCCATTTTGGTCCTTCAACCACGGACCAAAATGCTTAAGCGGGAGTTAACGTAGTACACTCATTAGGCCCTTATAAGCTAATCATACACATTGCCCACTTCCGATGTGGGAGTAATGGGATGTTACATGTATGGCCGACCACCCCCCGTGATCCCAAAATATGTGTTGAGCACCTCTAAAGTATAACAAGTAGATAGGGAACTATAGGATAGAGACAAAATGCTGAAGTTGCTAAAAGATAATCTCACTATAGCTCAAGCAAGGATGAAACAATAATATGATCAACACAAAGGCGAAAGAGAATTTTCAGTAGGAGATTGGGTCTTCCTATGGCTCCAGCCATACAAGCAAACATCAATCCAGACTAGAGCATCTATGAAGATTTCACCTCGTTTCTATGGATCCTACCAAATTTTGGAGTGCATTAGAGTGGTAGCATACAAATTGGACTTACCTGCCAGCTCCCGAATCCATCCAGTCTTCCATGTGTTGTGTTTAAAGCTCAAGCTAGGACAAAACGAGATAGCCCAAAGCCATCTACCAAATATGACTACCTAAGGAGAACTTCAGACCCAACCGAGTGCTATTATTGATCGACGGATCATGACTCGATGACGATGACCCACTACTGAAGTGCTAATACAGTGGGCGAGCCTACCAGCAGAAGATGCCACTTGGGAGAACTATGATGACTTGAAGATCAAATTTTCAGAATTCATGGATTGTTAACTTCGAGGACAAGGCTGATTTGAAGAGGGTGGGTCTGTTAAGACTCTAGCTAGGAGAATCATAATAGAACTTCATTGAAAGGGGAATTCATGTAAAACCTACCTAGCCAACCCCTATTAAAGGGGTGAAGAGGCCGACTAATGTTAGGATTAGTTTGGAGGTTGCTTTTTAGAAAAACATTAGGAGTTGGTTAGAAGTAGGAGTCTTGAGTAGGAGTCCTATTAGGAGTTGGTTAGAAGTAGGAGTATTGAGTAGGAATCCTATTAGTGTTGAATCTCATATTTTGATAATGAAACAAATTGATAATTATGTTGATATTTTAATCTGCATTTTGAGTGACGTATGATGCTTTGATCAGGATGAGACAATTAAAGCAGGAAAAATCAAGTTGTGTCGGAGGAGAACATGTCAGAAGATTGGGCGTCAGGCCGGTGGATCGGTCGACGTATCGACTGAAGGCTTCGGGCCGTGGATTTGGGCATTGGGCTAAGAAGAGCGGATATTGCGCCAAGGATATCGAATTTACAGAGTCAACTGGCCGATTGGGCAATAAGTCGCAAGAGAGGACGATGCACCGAAGAATCGGACGAAGCGTTGAGAGACCAATGACATGCCGGACAACTTGATTAATGCTCAGTATTAATTATCTAGATCAAAGTTTGTTTTACATGTGTAGGATTGACTACGATGACAGTAAGACATGCAACAGGAGTTGCGTCGGAGTTAAGACCATGATCACATTAGAGGTTCGAGAGTTCGACGGAAGTCCGGACAATCGTTGGAGGTTCTAGGGAACAAATCCGAGAAGTGTTGAATCTCGTATTTTGATGATGAAACTACTTGATATATGTTTATGATTTAATCTACGTTTTGAGTGACGCAGGATGCTTCGATCAGGATGAGATAATTAAAGCTGGAAAATCATGTTGTGTCGGAGGAACATGTCAGAAGATTAGACGTCGGGCCGGTGGATCGGTCGACGTATCGACAGAACGCTTCGGGCCGTGGACTCGGGCATCGGGCCAAGAAGAGCGGGTATTGTGCCAAGGATATCGGAGTTGCGGAGTCAACTGGCCGATTGGGCAATAGGCTGCAGGAGAGGACGATGCGCCGAAGAATCGGACGAAGCGTCGAGGGACCAATGACATGCCGGACAACTTGGTTAATTGCTTAGGATTAATTGTCTCGATCGAAGTTGTGTTTTAAGTGTGCAGGATTAACTACGATGGAAGAAAGACATGCAGCGGGAGTTACGCCGGAGTCAAGACAATGATCACGTTGGGAGTTCGAGAGTTCGACGGAAGTTCGGACAGTCGTTTGAGGTTCTGCGGGAACAAATCCGAGAAGTCCATGAGCTTTCCAAAGAAGCTCGTCGGAACTCGCCAAGTGGATCGTCGTAAGTCCAGGAGTTTGCCGGAAGTCCGCAGGAGCATAATTGAGGGTTCATCGGATGATCGACGGAAGTTCGCCGGAAGCTCACCGGAAGAAGCGATTGACGCACCGGAGCAAGTTACAGTAAATGTCTTAGGAAATATCGTAGTTAGCACAATGATTAAGTTGGAAATGGGAGGTGATCCCATTAACTTAATCTTGGGGCAATTGGGCCCCTGAAAAACCCAAATTGGGTCGAATGGATCAACCCATTCAAACCCTGATTTCTGCCAAGCAGTTGAACCGTCCAAGCCAGGAGGTGGCACCGCCTGGGCTAAGTCTCCGAGTGAGACTGGGCGGTGCAACCGCCCTAGCTAGGAGGTGGCACCGCCTGGGCTCAGTCTCCGAGCGAGACTGGGCGGTGCAACCTCCCCTGACAGGAGGTGGCATTGCTTGAGCTCGGTCTTCGAGCTCTGGTAGGAGGTGCAACCGCCTCAGTCAGGCGGTAGCACCGCCTGAGCTCGGTCTTCGAGCTCTGGCAGGAGGTGCAACTGCCCCTGATAGGAGGTGGCACTGCCCAGAGGCTCAGTCTTCCAGCTCTACCAGGCGGTGCAACCGCCTCAGTTAGGAGGTGCAACCGCCAGATCCCGGAATTCCGGGAATTGACAATTTTGAGCTCCAAATTCAAACTGGGTTGGGGCCTATAAATACCCCACCCTTTCAGCACTGAAAGGGCACTCAACATACACCGAAATCCTGATCTTGTTATGTGATTTTTAGAGCTCAAAATTGTTGTAAAGGACAAAAGTTCTTCTCCCTCTTTTCTTCCAAGTTTTGAGCTTTCAAGAGAGGAGAGAAAATTCTGTAAGGGTTGTCTCCTAAGCCTGTCAAAAGGAGTGAAACTGTAAAAGGGTGGTTGGCCTTCGCCTATTGAAGGAAGGCCTCTAGTTGACGTCGGTGACCTCATCGGTGGAGGAAGCCAAAAGTGGAGTAGGTCAAGATTGACCGAACCACTCTAAATCTCGGTTTGCATTTATTTTGAACATCTTATCTTTACTGCAAACCTCCTCAAAAGATTACTGCCTTCTGCGTATATACGATCGTGTTTCAAGCTCTGCATTTTCTGAATCGGCGTTTAGACGTAAATCAGTTTTATCGTACGAACATCATATTTCAATTTGCGCTTACATTTTAACTTTCATCATAACTGCAAACTGCCTTCATAGATTTCCTTTAACTACATCTCGCTTGATTACAAGTTAAATAGATTTACGAATCGGCTTTTCTACCGAAATCGTTTTTATCGTACGAACACTTTTTTAATCGTCGAAAGTTTTCCGCTGCACTAATTCACCCCCCCCTCTTAGTGCTCTTGATCCTAACAATTGGTATCAGAACCCGGTATTTCTCATTTCGTATTTACACCCGAGAGAATGCTCTTCATGGCTTTCAAGAGGGCTTATCGGTTGTTCGTCCACCGTTGTTTAACGGATTGGACTACACTTATTGGAAAACTCGAATGAGAGTTTTCTTGATTTCTATGAATTTGGATTTATGGAATATCGTTGAAAACGGTTTTCAACTTCCCTCTAAACCGATGAATGAATGGTCGGATTTGGAAAAGAAGTATTTTTCTTTAAACGCAAAGGCTATGTGAATGCCTTATTTTGCGCTTTGGACAAAAATGAGTTCAATCGGATTTCGACGTGCGAAATGGCTTTTGACATTTGGTGAACACTTGAAATCACGCACGAGGGAACTAGTAGAGTCAAAGAATCGAAAGTTAACATTTTATTGCATGATTTTGAGCTTTTTCGAATGCAACCAAGCGAGACTATAGGCGACATGTACACCCGTTTCACGGATGTCATCAATAGTTTAAGAGCTCTTGGAAAATGTTTTTCGGATTTTGAACTCGTAAACAAGATTTTGCGTTCTCTTTCTAAGAAGTGGGATTCAAAAGTATCTGCAATTCAAGAAGCTAAAAACCTAAACAACTTACCACTTGAAGAACTAATTGGTTCATTGATAACATATGAAATGGTGCACAATGCACATGATGAACATGATAAACAAAATCACCTTCCAAAGAACAGGAAGGATTTGGAACTCCGGACAAATAAATACCACTTGAGCGATGACTCAAGTGATGAGGACAATGATGAACTTGAACTTCGAACACTAAATCTTAATAAGTTTATTAAACAAAAATATAAAATAGATAATGAACTTGAACGAAGGAAGAGGCCAAAGAAAAGGAAGGCAACCAAGGATGAATCAAGAACTTCCAAAGGTGAAACAGCGAATTGGGCTTTGACGGGCTTCGACTACAAGGTAAGTAACTCAACTCTCTTGAATTATTTTGAAATTACTTGAAGTTTTTCATGAGTGCTTAATTTAGATAGTAGGAATAAAAAAAAAATTATTTTTCAAAAATTATATCATGTTTTTCTTTTTAGCATCTTTGAAGAACTAAAAATTTGATCATGAAAAGTATATTGTTAAGGTTTCATGCATGTTATGTTTTGAAATGTTGAATGATGTATGCAACATTATGGATGATAGTTATATGATATGTGATAATGCTTAAGATTAATCCATGCATGTGTATTTTGATGATTTTATGTCATGCATGAGCTTTTGAAGTAAATGTTGATTTGAAACTCTCGTTTTGGATTAGCATGTTTTTGGTTTAATCATTTTTATGACATATTAAGATGACATAGTGCATGTACATCTATGTATGAATTTCTTGATAATCTTTTGATGATAGATGTGATATCATGATGTTTTATTTTTGATGTGTTTGGTCTTGACGGTTTTATGACGAAACTTATGTTTTGATTTTAAATGATGATACATGTTTTCATAAAAAGACTTGAACACCCTCACATGAAATCAATTGTATGAAATGGAAATATATCCTATTGAGATTAATGAATTTATTTTACCAATCTTGTAAATCTCATGAAAATAAACATGATGAATATTTTGAAAATAAATGAGTGTATCATGTATTTGGTCTTAATGATTTCTCTTGAACATACTTTTTGAAATCATACTTGATAATGAATATCAAGATATTAAAAGGATGTTATCATGGAATCATGCTTGATAATTTATTTTACGAAATTTACTTTTCTATGTTGACATTCTTTTTAAAAGCAAAGGCATGCTCATAAGAAGCAAATCACATGAATAGAAATTTATAAAAATGAAATGTAATCCTCTATCTTATTGATTTTTCAATAAATCTATGCTTGTCATATATGAATTTATTGAATGTAATTTTGAGGATGATTTCAGATTTGACAAATGCTTGATTCGTATTTACGACATAAGATACATTTTAAATATGAATCATGCTAAATGCTTCAATCATTTTCTATCTCTAGTGTTCTCGATTTTGATGAAATAGTAATAACATTATTCATGTTATGAATCTCAAAAATGATAATTTGATTATGATTTTTTTTATGAATTAACTTGAATGAAATTTTGTTTTAACCGAATCATGAACTTTCCCTTGACTTCTTGACTTAAGAATTTTGAAGAAACATGATGATTACTTGATATTTGATACTTGAAATTTCTTGTAAAATGTGATCTTGATAAGAACGTTTCAAGTTGCTCTTTGTGCTATATCTTTTCAAATGAATCATGAGCCTTGATATCATATATTTCATAATATAGAAATAACAAGATTTCTTTTCCTTGTATGTCTTG
Source organism: Musa acuminata AAA Group (assembly GCF_036884655.1). Taxonomy (NCBI): domain Eukaryota; kingdom Viridiplantae; phylum Streptophyta; class Magnoliopsida; order Zingiberales; family Musaceae; genus Musa; species Musa acuminata. The sequence continues at coordinate 19,675,316 of NC_088330.1, read as the reverse complement.
TGTAATGATTGTACATCAATTTGCTTTATTATGAATTATATGAATCCTGATCGTGAACTTGTTAAGGAGAATTTTAATGAACCATGAATCATATCTTTGGTATTCATGAATTGATCCTCATTGATATCTTTCATTGATATGATAAATTATCATCTCATGATATATCGCATAATTATATCATATGATCTTTGTTGAATTTTCACATTGATATTCTTCATGACAAGATTTCTTTGCATTGTATGCTTCATGTGATAATATGAATACATGAAACACTTATGATATGATTTTTATATAATTCCGTGTATTTATAAAATATTTATCTCATAACCCAATAACTCTTCTTGATATTCCTTATGAGATGAAATGAAATAATGCATGAAATACAAATGAGAAGTTAATGCTCATGCATGATAGGATGTAATGAATTTTGACATTTAGATACCATCATTTGAATAACTATGATCATGTTGCCAAAATGATATATCATGAATGCTTGAATATCATGTTTGATATGCTCATAATGATGATTGATTTTTCGGTATCGTGCATAAAAAATGAAATGTTAATGAATTTGTGCATTAAAACTATAATGATGCACAAATAAGAATGATTACTTACCTTTGTCATGATTTAGAAATTGATGTAAAGGGTTTTTCCCTTCTTTTTGACAATGACAAAGGGGGAGATAGATTGCTAGCACAATTCAAGAAAAAGGCAAAAATTATAAAAGAGAAGAAATTGCTATCTTGAACATCACCGATAATTGCTAGCTTGAAATATCAAGAAAATGCAAAAACTTGTTTATTTTCTTGCACATCTAAAGAGAAGATGCAAATGTAACACTTGCCAAATTATTTGCTTGCCTCATGTAAAACATTGTCTCTTGGTAGTTTGGCATTTTGCTAAGAAAGCAAAAATGACACTTCTCAAAAGAGAAGAAAGAGCTTGCTATCTTAAACATTACAAGCTTGCCTATCTTAAGAAACAAAAATTTGCAAAAGTGTTATCTTGCTTATCATAAGAAGCAAAACTTGCAACTTATACATTGTAATAGGAAGCAAGAATCATGAGCTTACACAAGAAAACTATCTTGCATTTCCTTTCGAAATTTTTGCTAGCTTGTATGTAGTAAAACTTGCATATCGTAAAAATTGCTAGCTTGTAGTATAAAGAGAAGCAAATAGTTGCTATCTCAAGAAAATTAAACATGCTAAACTTACACCTTGCAATGGAAGCAAAATTGCGAGCTCAAACATTGCAAAGGAAGCAAAAATTTGATAGCTTGCAACTTGCATATTTCAAGAAGCAAGAGTTGCCTTCTTGAACATCTCTAAATTGCTAGCTTGCAAGCTCTAAAATGTTGTAACATTGCTAGCTTGCATGTTCTAAAAGTGATATCTTGTATGCTGTAAAACTTGCATATCTAAAACTTGATAGCTTGAATGTTCTAAGCATGATGTAACATTTGCTGAATTTTCTGGCTTCAAAACTGCATGATGATAAAACTTGATATTATGTTTTTTTCATGCAATAAGTTAAACTAATATTCCAAACACAAGAATAGTTGGACTTCTCCTTTTTGTTGATGACAAAGGGGGAGAAGTATGATGTTATGCATAAGTTTATGCATAAGTTCATGATGACGTGTTGCAAGTATTCATGATGAATATTACAATGACTTGAATTCAGTTTGAATTCAAGGTTCTATCAATATGGCATATTGATAGGGGGAGTTTGTTTAAACTCCGGGAGTTAAGTTTAACTCCGTTATCAAGTGGTTGTCATCATCAAAAAGGGGGAGATTGTTGAATCTCGTATTTTGATGAAACTACTTGATATATGTTTATGATTTAATTTGCGTTTTGAGTGATGCAGAATGCTTCGATCAGGATGAGACAATTAAAGCAGGAAAATCATGTTGTGCCGGAGGAACATGTCAGAAGATTGGACATCGAGCCGGTGGATCGGTCGACGTATCGACAGAAGGCTTCGGACCGTGGACTCGGGCATCGGGCCAAGAAGAGCGGGTATTGTGATAAGGATATCGGAGTTGCGGAGTCAACTGGCCGATTGGGCAATAGGCTGTAGGAGAGGACGATGCGCCGAAGAATCGGACGAAGCGTCGATGGACCAATGACATGCCGGACAACTTGGTTAATTGCTTAGGATTAATTGTCTCGATCGAAGTTTTGTTTTAAGTGTGCAGGATTAACTACGATGGAAGAAAGACATGCAGCGGGAGTTGCGCCGGAGTCAAGACAATGATCACGTTGGGAGTTCGAGAGTTCGATGGAAGTTCGGATAGTCGTCGGAGGTTCTACGGGAACAAATCCGAGAAGTCCATAAGCTTGCCAAAGAAGCTCGTCAGAACTCGCCAAGTGGATCGTCGCAAGTCCAGGAGTTTGTCGGAAGTCCGCAGGAGCATCACCGAGGGTTCATCGAATGATCGACGGAAGTTCGCCGAAAGCTCATCGGAAGAAGCGATTGACGCATCGGAGCAAGTCGCAGTAAATGTCTTAGGAAATATCGTAGTTAGCACAATGATTAAGTTGGAAATGGGAGGTGATCCTATTAACTTAATCTTGGGGCAATTGGGCCCTTCAAAACCCCAAATTGGGCCGAATGGATCAACCCATTCGGACCTTGATTTCTGCCAAGCGGTTGAACCGCCCAAGCCAGGAGGTGGCATCGCCTGGGCTAAGTCTCCGAGCGAGACTGGGCGGTGCAACCGCCCCAGCCAGGAGGTGGCACTGCCTGGGCTCATTCTCCGAGCGAGATTGGGCGGTGCAACCTCCCCTGACAAGAGGTGGCACCGCCTGAGCTCGGTCTTCGAGCTCTGGCAGGAGGTGCAACCGCCTTAGTCAAGCGGTGGCACCGCTTGAGCTCGGTCTTCGAGCTCTGGCAGGAGGTGCAACCGCCCCTGACAGGAGGTGGCACCGCCCAGAGGCTCAGTCTTCGAGCTCTGCCAGGCAGTGCAACCGCCTCAGTCAGGAGGTGCAACCGCCAGATCCCGAAATTCCGGGAATTGACAGTTTTGAGCTCCAAATTCAAACTGGGTTGGGGCCTATAAATACCCCACCCTTTCAGCACTGAAAGGGCACTCAACATACACCGAAATCCTGATCTTGTTATGTGATTTTTAGCGCTCAAAATTGTTGTAAAGGCCAAAAGTTCTTCTCCCTCTTTTCTTCCAAGTTCTGAGCTTTAAAGAGAGGAGAGAAAATTCTGTAAGGGTTGTCTCCTAAGCCCGTCAAAAGGAGTGAAACTGTAAAAGGGTGGTTGGCCTTCGCTTATTGAAGGAAGGCCTCTAGTTGACGTCGGTGACCTCGTCGGTGGAGGAAGCCAAAAGTGGAGTAGGTCAAGATTGACCGAACCACTCTAAATCTCGGTTTGCATTTACTTTGAGCATCTTATCTTTACTGCAAACCTCCTCAAAAGATTACTGCCTTCTGCGCATATACGATCATGTTTCAAGCTCTGCATTTTCTGAATCGGCGTTTAGACGTAAATCAGTTTTATCGTACGAACATCATATTTCAGTTTGCGCTTACATTTTAACTTTCATCATAACTGCAAACTGCCTTCATAGATTTCCTTTAACTACATCTCGCTTGATTACAAGTTAAAGAGATTTACGAATCAGTTTTTCTACTGAAATCGTTTTTATCGTACGAACACTTTTTTAATCGTCGAAAGTTTCCGCTGCACTAATTCACCCCCCTCTTAGTGCTCTTGATCCTAACAAGAAGTCCCAGAGCTTGCCAAAGATGCTCGTCGGAACTCGCCAAGAGGATCGTCACAAGTCCAGGAGTTTGCCAAAAGTCCGTCGAAGCATTGCCGAGGGTTCGTCGGATGTTCGCCGGAAGTTCGTCGGAAGCTCGCCGAAAGAAGCGATTGACGCACCGGAGCAAGTTGTAGTATTAATGTCTTAAATATCGTAGTTAGCATATAGATTAAGTTAGGAATGGGAGGTGATCACATTAACTTAATATGGGGGTAATTGGCCCCTTGACAGATCCAAATTGGGCCGAATGGATCAACCCATTCGGACCCAGATTTCCTGGCCGGCGGTGGCACCGCTCAGAAGCTCAGTCTCCGAGCGAAGTCAGGTGGTGGTATTGCCCCTGTTAGGTGGTGGTATTGTGTTAGAACCCTTGCAGATTCTAAACTTGGGGTTGATCTCTTTAGGGGATCGGCCTCCTTGGAACTCTATAGAGGTTCCTCCCTCCAAGTTGCTGCTCAAAGGCTGCAGAAAAGATTCATCTATTGCTTAAGAAAAGAGAAGGAATACATGGCTATTTATAGGGCTTCTAAACCCTAACTCCTAATAGGACTCCTACTTAAGACTCTTACTTCTAACCAACTCCTAATAGGACTCCTACTCAAGACTCCTATTCCCTTACAACTCCTAATTCTTCTCTAAGAAAAAACCTCCTACATGAATGCCCCTCACAATTAGGACTCTCCTAGCTAGAGTCCTAACAGAATGTCCCTCTCAATTAGGACTCTCCTAGCTAGAGTCCTAACATTTTTACATGATTGTCCCTCTTAATTAGGACTCTCCAAGCTAGAGTCCTAACAGACCCGCCCTCTTCAAATCAGCCTTGTCCTCGAGGCTGATGATTCATGAATTCTGGGAATTTGATCTTCAAGTCGTCATAGTTCTCCCAAGTGGCATCTTCTTTTGGTAGGTTCGCCCACTGTATTAGCACTTCATTAGTGGGTCGTCGTCGTCGAGTCACGATCCGTCGATCAACAATGGCACTTGGCTGGGTCTGGAGTTCTCTTTGGCTTTGGGCTGTCTCCAAGCACCTGTTTAAAACTTCCGGTTGGGTGTTGGTTTGTGGGTGATATGTCATACTCCTTTTCAATTTAATACCTTGCATATAGAATAACTTTGTCCAAAATCTGCTATTGAAGATGCAAGTAGAATTTGTCACAAGCACAATGCGTCCCTTATTGTGTAATTCTTTTGAGTCCCAATTGTAATGAGCCATGGGGCTTAGTGCTTCCTCCAATTTTTTTATAATCTTACTAGTATCTGAATCTTCCTGCCATTCCATCTTAATATCCTCAAGTAAGTCGCTGGTCGGAAGTGAAACGGTCGAAACTTCAACTTGCTCAGGTAGCTGCGAAAGCGCATCTGCAAGAACATTCTCTTTCCCCTTTTTATAAGTTATTTCAAAATCAAATCCAAGAAGTTTTGTTACCCATTTTTGCTGCTCAGGGGAAGATATCTTCTGCTCCAAGAGATATTTTAGGCTTTTATGGTCGGTCTTGATTTGAAAGTATCGCCTGATCAAGTACAATCTCCACCTCGTTACTGCGCGCACAATGGCGAGCATCTCCTTATCATATGTTAACATATTTTGATCGGAGGGAGATAATGCCTTGCTAGTGTATGTGAGTGGTCGACCATCTTGCATGAGAATGGCTCCAATTCTGACTCCAGATGTGTCAGCCTCAATAATGAAGGGTCGGTTGAAATCTGGTAGTGTTAGCACCGGCATCGTCGTCATGGCTGCCTTAAGTTTGTCGAAGGCAGCGGAGGCTCTGTCCAACCATTGGAAGACATCTTTTTCTAATAAGGAAGTAAGTGGTGCACTGATCTTTCCATAGTTTTTCATGAACTTGCGGTAGTAGCCTGTTAAACCCAGAAAGCCATGTAGCAATTTTATGTTTCTCGAGGTCGGCCAGTTTTGCATTGCTCCAATTTTGAAGGGGTCCACTGCCACACCTTCCTCTGATATGATATGCCCAAGATATTCCACCTTTTGTTGAAGAAAGCAAAAATTCGTGGTTGTTGTGTGTTCAAAAGGTGGTTTTCCATATGTCTTCTTCGCATGCTCGTATTTGATGATACCCGGATCAAAGGTCCAGCTTTGTAAAGATTTGTGCTCCCTTTCATCTATCAATTCATCTACTATTGGAATAAAGTATTTGTCCTTGATGATTATGCCATCGAGAGCTCGGTAATCAACACATATTCGCCTTGTTCCGTCCTTCTTGCGTACAAGTAGCACCGGCGAAGAGTAGAGGTTGCAACTTGGCCGAATAACTCCTGTTTCGAGCATCTCTTTTATAATCCTTTCTATTTCATCCTTCTGGAGATGTGGATACTGATATGGCTGAGCATTTGCTGAAGATTTGCCTGGAAGAATCATTATACAATGATCATGCCGATAGGTAAGAGGTAGGTTGCGCGGTTCGTCAAATATATTTGAAAATTCAGCAAGCAAAGGAAGTAGATTTGGATCTTCAAATTCTGTTGGCTCTCCCTTAGTTTGCTGCTCATGTTGTACCAAAAAACCGCTGCATGCTTTATGCAAAACATTCTCCATTTGTTGTGTGCAAATCGTTGTTATGTCGCCCCTACGTTTCCCGTGCAATGTCACCTGTTTCTCCTTACTGTAAAATTTCATAATTAGTTTCATAAAATTCCAAGAAATATCACCTAATGTCGTCAACCATTTAATTCTGAGCATGGCCTCATGATTGTTAAGAGGGAGAAGGAAGAAATATGTAATTATCTCTTGGTCCTGCAGCAATAGTTTCTCCTACAAGCGCCTATGATCACAATTCAAAATCCGTCCGTCGGTGACCTTAACATCAAACCTGCAGCGATTCTCGATAGGTAATGATATCCGAACAGCAAGCTTACTATTTAGGAAGTTAGTAGTACTGCCCGTGTCGATGAGAACAGTGATTGGTTGTTGTTTGAGAAGGCCTCCAATTTTCATCGTTTGCGGGTTTGAGTAGTTAGCTAGTGTATGTACCGTAACTTTGGTCGGTTGTGGCTCTTCTTCTGCATCTTCTTCTTCATGTTCAAGGCTCTCTTTTGGATGTTCAATGACCTCTTCTTCTATCGGTTCAATCATAAGAAGTCCCCCTTTACTACAGCGATGCTCACGGCTCCACGGCTCGTCACAATGACAACATAACCCCTTCGCATATCGCTCCCGAAGCTCTTCTCTTGTTAACCTCTTTAGTGTAGGGACTTGGTCGATAGTAGGGGGGGCTAAGGGCTTCAATGTTACTGGTTGAGGAGAGACCCTAGTCCTCCGAGCTTCATGGTTCAATTGCTCCTCTTGATGTCGTGCGAAAGAGATGGCTGCCATAAGCGTATACGGTTGTCGCGCTTTAACTTCTCCTCGGATCTCCGGCTTCAAGCCCTCAATGAAGGTCCACAATAGCTGTTTTTGAGACCAATCATGAGTTTGATTAGATAACCTTTCAAACCTGGTTTGGTACTCTTGAATGGTGGAGGTTTGTTGGATTTTTGCTAGTTGTTCGTCAATATTCTCGTAATCGGTTGGTCTGAAGCGAATCAGCAGTCCTTCTTTGAATTGTCGCCATGAAAGGACTCCATAAGTATGTTCAAACCAATCAAACCACTGTATAGCATCCCCTTCAAGATGTATAGCTGCAATTTTTACCATAGATACATCCACGGTTTTGTGGTACCGAAAATATCGCTCCGCGCGCGAGATCCAACCAATCGGGTCTCCTTCTTCCCATCTAGGGAAGTCCACTCTCATGCATGGATAGTTGGGGTTGATCATAGAGCTTCCCCTCTCTTGGAAGTCATATCTTTGGGGTTGGTGTGATTGGGCAAAGCTCTCTCCTTGATGTGATTTCTTCGGGCTTAGTGGTCGGCCCAATCTGAGTTCGGTAAAGAGCATCCGAATCTTATCCTCCATTCGCGCCTCCAAGGCTTTGAATTTAGCATCGATTGCCTCCTTAGATGCCATAGTATATGCCTCCAAATCTATGATATTAAGATCTCTCTTTTGTTGTCAGGTTAAAGGCATGTATAGGTTGAGAGAAGTGATGGTCGAAAGGGTTGGTGGATCGGTGGATGTATGCTACGATTTAGGCTTGTTTTGTGGCTGTTTTGGGTGCAGTTTGAGGGTGTGGTTTGGTGGAGTTTTAGGGCTGTGGATGAAAGTTTTGGATCTGTGGTAGATGGCAGCAAAGGTTTGAGAGAAATCAGTGGAAGTTGCAGCAAGTATGTGCTGTCTTGTAAGAGCAGAATTGTCGTCGAAGAAACAGCGGTTTCTCGACGTAATTTCCACCAAAAACTTGAGAGAATTGAAGAGGGAATTGATAGCAAAATCACAGTTTATATGACAGCAAGGATGACTAATTTAATCAAGAAAATTTCGGCAGTATAACAGCAAGAAAATTGGTGCAAGTTGCGATAGCAGAATTCTCGTCGAAAAATTTCAGCGGGTTACGATGAAAATTTGCAGCAACATAAAATCGTTTTTAGAGATGAATTTCTTAATAGATCAATCTTAGATAGAAGCCAAGATGATCTATGAAGTGTATAAGAAATTTCATTCAAAAAAGATTGCAAATAGATGGGTTAAGGCAACGATATGCAGCTGAAATTTTCTGCAGCATAGATTTTCAAGTGCAGCAGATTGGACATAAAAGATCAGTAGTTTATATTCAGAATTTTTCGATGAAACCAAAGGGAAATCCACTGTTAGGAAGTGTCAAAGATGTCATAAAAATTTCGTAGAAATTTGGATAGAAAAAGCACAATAGCAAGATCAAACAGATGGTGCTATGCGGCTTGAATTCTGCAATTCAAGTGCAGCAGATTGGACGTAAAAGATCAGTAGTTTATATTGAGAATTTTTTGATGAAACCAAAGGGAAATCCACTGTTAGGAAGTTTCAAAGATGTCATAAAAATTTCGTAGAAATTTGGATAGAAAAAGCACAGTAGCAAGATCAAACAGATGGTGCTATGCGGCTGGAATTCTGCAATGTATCTTTCGTCGTAGAGATGAAAACTTTGTGACGAAAAGTTTATGCAGCAATATAGGAAATTTTTTTTTTTTTTTTTTTTTGGATTTTCGAATAAGGATAACTAAATTGCAGCAGCAGTAAGGTAGGAAATCAGAACCTGTTGCAATTCACGGGGAGATCAAAGGATGATCCGTGGTGGTGGAGATGATGGCGGAATTCGGTGACGATCTTTTAAGCAATTGTGGGAATTGCTTTGGGTGGTTGTGGAGGGCTGATGGATGGCAGTGGAAGAGCAGCGAGATGCCAAGAACGCTGCTCTGATACCAGGTGTTAGAACCCTTGCAGATTCTAAACTTGGGGTTGATCTCTTTAGGGGATCGGCCTCCTTGGAACTCTATAGAGGTTCCTCCCTCCAAGTTGCTGCTCAAAGGCTGCAGAAAAGATTCATCTATTGCTTAAGAAAAGAGAAGGAATACATGGCTATTTATAGGGCTTCTAAACCCTAACTCCTAATAGGACTCCTACTTAAGACTCTTACTTCTAACCAACTCCTAATAGGACTCCTACTCAAGACTCCTATTCCCTTACAACTCCTAATTCTTCTCTAAGAAAAAACCTCCTACATGAATGCCCCTCACAATTAGGACTCTCCTAGCTAGAGTCCTAACAGAATGTCCCTCTCAATTAGGACTCTCCTAGCTAGAGTCCTAACATTTTTACATGATTGTCCCTCTTAATTAGGACTCTCCAAGCTAGAGTCCTAACATATTGCCCTTGTCAGGTGGTGGTACCGCCTGAGCTCGGTCTCCAAGTAGTGTCAGGCAGTAGTACTGCCCAGTTCTGGCAATGATACTGCCAGGACCCCGGAAATCTGGGAGATGACACTTTTGAGCTCCAAATTCAAACTAGTTGTGGCCTATATAAACCCCACCCTTTCCTACATGAAAGGGAATCGAAAGCTTGTATTTATTCTGAGAATTTGAGAGCTTAAAAATGTTGTAAAAGGCTAGAAGTTCTTCTCCCTCTTTTCTTCTTAGTTTTGATCATTCAAGAGAGGAGTGAAAATCTGTAAGGGTTGTCTCCTAAGCCCGTCAAAAGGAGTAAAGCTGTAAAAGGGTGATTGTCCTTCGCCTATTGAAGGAAGGCCTCTAGTGGACGTCGGTGACCTCATCGGAGGAGGAAGCCAAAAGTGGATGTAGGTCAAGATTGACCGAAACATTCTAAATCTCGGTTTGCATTTACATTCTGCTCCTAATCTTAACTGCAAACTGCCTCCGTTGCTTTACATCAACTATACTTCCGTTTACTTTTAAGTTGAAGAACTTTCCGAAATGGTTTTCATCGAAAATGATTTCATCGTACAAATATCGTTTTAATCGACAAAAGTTTTCTGTTGCACTAATTCACCTCCCGCCCCACCCCCCTCCCCCTCTTAGTGCTTTTGATCCTAACAATTGGTATCAGAGCCAGGTTTTCTAATTTGGTTTAACACTCTTTTCCAATTGGACGGACTACACTTATTGGAAAACTCGAATGAGAGTTTTCTTGCTTTCGATTGATTTAAATTTATGGCACATAGTCGAAAACAGATTTGAAATGTCTTCTTTTCCAATGAACCATTGGAATGATTTGGAGAAGAAGACGTTTTCTCTAAATGCAAAGGCTATGAATGCCTTATTTTGTGCTTTAGATAAAACGGAGTTTAATCGAGTTTCTTTGTGCGAAACGGCCTTCGATATTTGGCATATTCTCGAAATCACACACGAAGGCACAAGTAGTGTAAAAGATTTTTAAGTAAATTTTTTAGTACACGATTTTGAACTTTTTTAAATGAAACCAAGCGAAACCATTGTTAACATGTACTTCCGTTTTACGGATGTTGTCAATGGTTTAAAAGCTCTTGGCAAATGTTTTTCGGATTTTGAACTTGTAAACAAGATTTTACGATCGCTTTCTAAAACTTGGGACTCTAAAGTAACGACCATACAAGAGGCTAAAAACCTAAACTACCTTCCATTCGAAGAACTAATTAGGTCTTTAATGACCTACAAAATGAACAATATGACAAAAAGGGAACTCGAGAACAACCTTCCAAAGAATAGGAAGGATTTGGGACATAGAACATTTGAAGACCATTCGAGCATAAGCTCAAGTGATGGTGAACATGAACAACTCACTAAGAAATTTAAAAAATTAATGAAACAAAAATTAAAGAACAAAAAGAACGAAACTACTTGATTTGAATGCAAGAAGAAGAATATAAATTAGGACGAATCGAGCTCCTCCGAAGATGAAAAGAAAATCAACAAAGGCGAGATGGCTAACTATGCCTTAACGACATTCGATGATAAGGTAATCGAAACCCCCTTAATTTACTTTAAAATTACTTGATGCTTTCCATGATGTATTTTTTTAATTTAGTTTAGAATTATTTTTTCTTAAAAATTACATGTTTAAAAATGAAAATGCAAATATTAGGATCATACGAGTAATTTCGAAAATGATAATAAAAATTACATGTTTAATAACAAAATGCTTTTGGTTGAAAATACCTTATGAAACCATGATTGATGAATATGCTTTATGTTTAATGATTTCTTTAGCTTGTATGTCTTATCATAATGAATGTTTGTATCAAACTTGATGATTTTTATGCATGAGGACTTGAAGTAATAATTTGAAATCATATGTCTTGGAATTGTGTTACACTTTTTGATCTTGATGATTTTTGATCTTTCCATTTTAAACGTTGATGCATGGTTTTAACGTAAGAACAAATATTTGAGCATGCTAATATAAAATCTATCACACAAATTGAAACTAAAGAAGTTTAGATAACTTTAAGAATCATTCAACATTATATTCAACGAAACTAAGCTTGATGTCTTAATGAAAACGTAATGATGATTTGAAAGCATGCTTAACAAGTTTATATTTCGAACTTATGCATGATAGTTTTTGCGATCTTTGAAAGTTCTTTTTGTTTGGTGTTAATGAATGATGCATGGATTTGAAAGAAAAGAACATGCTTATATGAAATAAATCATTTAAAATGTATCACATAAAAAGGAAAATATATTATTAGATTTAAAATCATGAATCTAGTTATGTTATGAATTTTGTGAACCATGAAATTGACTTTGATGGTTTAAATTTAATTGGTTTTATCGAAATCATGATCTTGATTTCTTGAGATTTATAACTTAAAATCTTTAATGAATCAAGATTTTTTACTCTTTATTCTCTTGCATTTTGAGAAAATTTTCAATATGAATCATAAGAGTTCTTATGCATGAATTGAAATCTTTTTCTCCTATGTTTCCTTTTACGATTTATTAAAGAGAATATCTTTTTTAAAATTTATGACTTAAAATTTCATTTGAATATCTTTTATTTGATCTCCTAAGATCTCTCTTTGAATATTTAAAGAGGAGAATTTTCTAGATAGAATCATGATTTTGATGATTGAAGATTTGATATGCATGAATTGAGATCTTGCTCTCCTACTATTCTTTTTGCTATTCACTAAAAAGAAGACTAATTCTAATAAACCATGATATGCTATTTGACATCTTTTAAGGTTTATGATTTGAATTTTGTTATGTAAAATTCCTTGTATTCATGAAGTAATATCTCATCACCAAGTTCTTCTTGATATTCTTCATGTGATGAAATGAATGCATGTAATACTTATGCTTTTTATAATGATGTATGTGATGTATTGCATATAATGTATCATGAATGCTCTAAATGATAAATGTTTGGTATCATAATCAAAATGTTGATAAATACTTAAAAAATTTAATGTTTTTAGTATCATGTATGATATGCTCATAATGATGAATGATTTACTTTTCGGTATCATACATTAAAATGAAATGTAAAATTTTGAAATTGTGCATGCTCTAATTTAAAAATATAATGATGCACAAATAAGAACAATTACTTACCTTTGTTATAATTTGAAAATTGATGTAATGGGTCTTCCCTTCTTTTTGACAATGACAAAGGGGGAGCAAGAATTTCTAGCATGCATATCACGAAAAGAGGCAAACTTGCTAGCTTGCTAATCTCAAAAAGGAAGCAAGAAGTACTATCTTGTGAATTTCAAGAGAAGCACAATGTTTGCCAAATTATACATTTCAAAAAGAGGCAAAATAGTTCATCTTGCACATCTCAAATGATGTAAAATATTGCTAACTTTTTTATGTGTAAAAGTTGATAGCTTGCATACTATAAATTTGCATACCAAAAGTGCTATCTTGCCTATATCAAAATGCAAAACATGCTAACTTGCACTTTGCATTGAAAGCAAAATTGCTATCTCAAACATTGCAAAGGAAGCAAAAATTTGTTAGCTTGCAACTTGCATATTTCAAGAAGCAAGAGTTTCTTTCTTGATCATCTCTAATTTGCTAGCTAGCATGATGTAGAACTTGCTATCTTGAACATTATAAAGAAATGTTATCTTGTCTATCACAAAGAAAAGCAAATATGCCAACTTTCACATCTTTAAATTTGCTAGCTTGTTTGAAGTAGAATATGCTATCTTCCTACCTTGCATATCTACATCTTAATAGCTTGAGTGTTTTAAGCATGATGTAATACTTACCAAATTTTCTAGCATACAAATTGCATGATGATAAAACTTTATGTTTTTCATGCAACAATTTGAATTTATGTTTAAACACACGAGAATTGTACTTCTCCTTTTTGTTGATGACAAAGGGGAGAAGTATGTTGATTGTATGCCATGATTTGATCATGACATGTTGCTTGGATTTTTGAATCCAAGATTTTCTATCAATAAGGCATATTGATAGTGGGAGTTTGGTTAAACTCCAAGAGTTAAGTTTAACTTCGTCATCAATTGGTTGTCATCATAAAAAAGGGGGAGATTGTTGAATCTCGTATTTTGATGATGAAACCAATTGATAATTGTGTGGATGTTTTAATTTACGTTTTGAGTAACGCAGGATGCTTTGATCAGGATGAGACAATTAAAGTAGGTAAAATCAAGTTGTGTCGGAGGAGAACATGTCAGAAGATTGGACGTCGGGCCGGTGGATCGGTCGACGTATCGACAGAAGGCTTCGGGCCATAGATTCAGGCATTGGGCCAAGAAGAATGGATATTGCGCTAAGGATATCAGAGTTGCGGAGTCAACTGGCCGATTGGGCAATAGGTCTCAAGAGAGGACGATGCGCTGAAGAATCAGACGAAGCGTTGAGGGACCAATGACATACCGGACAACTTGATTAATGCTTAGTATTAATTGTCTAGATCAAAGTTTGTTTTACATGTGTAGGATTGACTACGATGACAGTAAGACATGCAGTAGGAGTTAGAGTTCGATGGAAGTCCGGACGGTTGTCGGAGGTTCTACGAGAACAAATCCGAGAAGTCCAAGAGCTTGCCAAAGAAGCTCGTCGGAACTTGCCAAGAGGATCGTCGCAAGTCCAGGAGTTTGCTGGAAGTCTGCCGGAGCATCGCCGAGGGTTCATCGAATGTTCGTCGGAAGTTCGCCGGAAGCTTGCCAAAAGAAGCGATTGACGCACCAGAGCAAGTTACCGTATTAATGTTTTAAATATCATATTTTTTTTTTTGGTAAGTAAAAGTAAATTGATTATGTGTAAAGTTTCTACAAATAGCTTTATCTATACAAGTCATAGACAAAGCCAAGTAACTCATAGAGTGCGAATGCGATAGTTATGACTACACATGCTGTAGACTATAACTACCTGTGGGTACATTATTTGACATCATTCCCAAGATCTTTTGCTAATAGCAAAATTAAATTTGATAAAAATATCTTTTTCTCTTCGGGTGAAGTGCTCGGTTTTGAGATCTTGCTCCAAACAGGATCTTGAGTCTCTAATAATCTCTTTCAAGAGCTGAGCATTGTTTGTGTGTTGACATTCAAAGATTCTATTACATCTCTCCTTCCACATCCACCAAATAGCGCATCTGAAAGTGACCTTTGCCAGTTGTGTTAGAGGCCCTGTTCTTGAGAAACATTGCATAAGGTCGCCTAGTTCTTGGTGCAAGTTTGGTTGCGGCAGTCTATTGAGTTCAAATCGCTGGAGAATCTCCTTCCATATCCATTTTGTATAATCACAAGCAAAATAGAGGTGGTCAACAGTTTCTTCTTGTTGCAAACAAAGGGAGCATCGGTTAACATGATAGATACCTCTTCTTTTCATATTGTCTATTTTAGGTAGTTTATTGAGAAGGGCCTGCCATGTACATAAGGAGTGTCTTTGTGATCTCGGTCGATCCCATGTCCAACTGCTTGGGACCCACTTGTTATTTCTTTGCCTAATTTGATTCCATGCGGATGTGGCACTAAATTTGCCATTGTCATGAGGCCAAATAAGTATATCTGAAGAGTTGTTCCTGATTGGAATAGCTATGATAGTCGGCCAAAGTGATAACATTTCGGGAGAAATAGGATTAGGGAGAAACCAGGTACCGTTAGCAATGAACTCGGAAACCTTCCAATCTTTGGGAGCCCCAAGATCTTTTCATATTCTGTCGCCATATAATTGAAAGTTAGCAGTGATAACATTTCTGTCGCCATATACCTTTAAATATCATAGTTAGCATGTAGATTAAGTTAGGAATGAGAGGTGATCCCATTAACTTAATCTGGGGGCAATTGGGCCCTTGATAGACCCAAATTGGGCCGAATGGATCAGCCCATTTGGATCCAGATTTCCTGGCCGACGATGGCACCGCCATGGCCGACGATGGCACCGCCAGGGCCGACGGTGGCATCGCCCATAAGCTCAGTCTCCGAGCAAAGTCAGGCAGTGGTATCGCCCCTATCAGGCGGTGGTACTACCTGAGCTCGGTCTCCGAGCAATGTTAGACAGTAGTACCGCCCAATTTTGGCGATGGTACTGCCAGGACCTTGAAAATCTAGGAGATGACACTTTTGAGTTCCAAATTCACACCAGTTGGGGCCTATATAAACCCCATCCTTTCTTGCATGAAAGGGAATTGAAAGCTTGCATTTATTCTGAGAATTTGAGAGCTTAAACGTGTTGTAAAAGGCTAGAAGTTCTTCTCCCTCTTTTCTTCTAAGTTTTGATCATTCAAGAGAGGAGTGAAAATCTGTAAGGGTTGTCTCCTAAGCCTGTCAAAAGGAGTAAAGCTGTAAAAGGGTGGTTGTCCTTCGCCTATTAAAGGAAGACCTCTAGTGGACATCGATGACCTCATCGGAGGAGGAATCTAAAAGTGGATGTAGGTCTAGATTGACCGAATCACTCTAAATCTCGGTTTGCATTTACATTATGCTCCTTATCTTAACAACAAACTGCCTCCATTACTTTACGTCAACTATACTTCCATTTACTCTTTAAGTTGAACAATTTTCTGAAACGGTTTTCATCGAAAATGATTTCATCGTACGAAGGTCGTTTTAATCGACGAAAGTTTTCCGCTGCACTAATTCACCCCCCCCCCCCCTCTCTCTTAGTGCTTTTAATCCTAACAATTAGGAGTTGGGGTTTAGAAGCCCTATAAATAGTCATGTATTCATCCTCTTTTCTCAAGAAATAGTTGAATCTTTTTAGTAGCCTTTGAGCAGCAACCTGGAGGAAGGAACCCCTATAGAGTTCCAAGGAGGCTGATCCCCTAAAGAGATCAACCCCAAGCTTAAAATCTGCAAGGGTTCTAACAATCTCCAAGTAGTGCGAAACGACATAGATCGATTTGGGAATGATTGCATCTTGAAGCGACTTGCCCCGTCTTGCTTGATTTGTCACGATGCTTTGTCATGCTCCAGATTGCGCCTCCTCCACTCGCGGAGAGTAGCCAACTTCTCGCTCATCATGTTCACTACCGCGCTCCTCCTGAGCGGCTCCAACAACATACGAGCAAATGTGCACTTGTAGCCCACCTGCGGTTGCTTGTGGCAAGGGGCCGACTTGCCTCATCTTGCTTAATTCGTCACAATGGTTTGTCATGGTGAAGTTACGAAGTTCCTTCGCTGCTCGCTCGAAGTGCTTGCTTGCTCTGATACCACAATGTCATGACCTTAGTTGGAATTGCCTAAGGCATGAGGCACCCTTGCGGCAAAGACGCGAACTTAGCTTGCGTTGCCTAAGTCGCGAGGCACCCTTGTGGTAAAGACACGAACTTAGCTTGCGTTGCCTAAGTCGCGCTTCGCCCTTGCGATTTACGTCCGCAAAGATCAGCCCACTTGCAACCTCTCGTAGGCCCGAAAGGACCTGTAAAAAGAGAAAGTTGATTAGTTTGAAGAACGAGTGATGGACAAGTCCTGACGTCTCACGAAAAAGGGAAGCTTTACAAGCAATTTAGCAAGCACCTTGCGTGCACAAGAGAAAAGAGGGAGAGGGGGAAAACAAGGACTTTAGAAGGTTGAACAAACAACTGCAAGTCCACAAACAGCTACTCACTGGGTGCCGGCCGCGACAACAAGTTCCCGTCAAGGTAACGTGCGAACTTGCGAAAGCTTGTTCAACGCCCGACACTATACCGAAGCCCCATCCAGCCCTATGCCACTTGGGGAGTTCCAAGGTGTTGAGATGACTGACGTTTCGTGTGCAGCAGCGGGCTACAGAAATTAGCCCGTGGCACGCGAAAATGGAGCTATTTTGGGCTGGTTTGCTCGGTTCGGTGAGCGGTCGCATTGTAGAGTTGCAACTTGTTCGAACTTACATTTTTACAAGCAAAAAGGACTTAAAACCAAGCCAAAACATACTGCTAAGCAGCTATACATATAGACAAGAGCGACGAACAATTCATTGAACGGGGTTGTTGCAGGTGCGTGATGACCGTTCGTGACATGGGCGGTACCACCGCCTAGTCTGGGTAGTACCACTGCTTGGCAGCATTAATTGCCAGTGGTATGACTACCTAGACCACTTGGGAGACTGAGTCACCAAGCGGTGCCACCGCCGACCATGACTTCAAGTGCTTAATGAGCTGTTCAACTGACCCAATTCAGCCCTATTAAGGGTCCAATTGTGTAACATCCCTCTTTTTTTTAAAATTTATAAGGATTTATTTGTAAATATGAGGAAATTTTTTAATAATTCTTTAGCACTAATTTTTTTTTAATATATTAAAAATATTGTGAGGGGCCAAAATGTGAATCTCATTAATTGAAGGTGATTTGTGAAAGATTCACACTAAGAAAAATAAAATAAAATAAAATGGAGGACATATGTCATTAGCAAGGATGAGCCACTTACATTTATTCTAAAGATGACACCTAAACCTTCATGCATGCTTGCTACCTTACTAATTTAGTATGAGCCAAACCTAAGTAATTTAAGGCACAATTGAGGGAAACTTTACAGCCAACTTAACTTGAGAAGAGGAGAAGGAATTGAAGGAGAAGAGAAAGAGAAAGAATTGAAGAAGAAGAAGTTTTATCTTGGCTTAAGGCTTTGCATCAAATCCCCCACATTAGGAAATCATAACTTTTTAAGGCAAGTGTTCTAACCCACCGTAGAGATAAATTTTGATCCTTTTTTTCACCTTGATTTTGAGAAAATTGGGAGATTTTGGCTGCATGTAAGATATCTATGCCGTTTATACATCAAATGTTGAATCTGAAATTTTTCGGATTTTGACCTTTCAGTACTCGTGTGGCCATAACTTTTTGCACCAATTTCAGATTGAGGAAAAACCTCTTCCATACGAAAGGAGACTTATAGAGCTTTCATTTGACATAAAAATTGAAAGATTTGGAGTAAATTTACCTATCCAAACAATCGAATGAAAAGACTTCATGTATTTGGTAAAACAGATACTATGAATTCTGACCTTCTGTTACTAAATTGCTCATAACTCTCTAGTGAAAATTCTGAATTATGTTAAACTTAGTTCTTTGGAAACTAGATTCGCATATATTTCTTTTGAAACCTAATTTAGAAATTTTGAAGTATATTTTCCTTCTGAAACATCTATTTAAATTGATTCTATTAATTCTGCAAAACAGAGATGATCAATTCTAACCTTCTGTTATTAAATTACTCATAACTCTCTAGTGAAAATTCTGAATTATGTTAAAATTAGTTCTTTAGAAACTTGATTCGTATATCTTTCTTTTGACACATAATTTGGAAATTTTGAAGTATGTTTTCCTTCTGAAAAATCTATTTAAATTGATTCTATCAATCTACAAAACAGAGATGATCAATTCTGACCTTCTGTTACTAAATTGCTCATAACTCTCTAGTGAAAATTTTGAATTATAAAAAACTTGGTTCTTTGGAAACTAGATTCACATATCTTTCTTTTGACATATAATTTAGAAATTTTGAAGTATGTGTGCCTTCTGAAACAACTGTTTAAATTGATTCTATCAATTCTGCAAAACAAGATGATTAATTCTGACCTTCTATTACTAAATTGCTCATAACTCTCTAGTGAAAATTCTAAATTATGCAAACCTTTGTTCTTTGGAAACTAGATTCGTATATCTTTCTTTTGACATATAATTTGGAAATTTTGAAGTATGTTTGCCTTCTGAAACATCTATTTAAATTGATTATATCAATTCTGCAAAACAGAGATGATCAATTCTAACATTCCTTTACTCTATTTGTTGTAACTTCCTATTTTTAGTTCATCTAAAAATAGATTGATACAGCTTTCCAATGACACCAATTTTTAGTGAATTGGAGCATGCTTGGTTACTCAAACAATTCAGGAAATGTACCATTCAAATTCTATCAGAATTGAAAACTTTGTTGGGTTTTGCCTATTCAATTTTCATCCTATTGGAAATTTGATTTCTGCTAAATTCTTCTTCAATTGAGTTTTATATTAGTCCTTTGAAATTTTTGTATTGTTCATCCTAAAATTGTTATATGTCTTAAATTTATTATGTAATGCTTTGTTTGCATTTCCTTATTTGATAAAGGCACATGCATATCTTCATTGTTCCACATGTGCTTCTGATATGTGCCAATGTTATTGTTCATACTACCCTTTTGTACTCTGGTGTCTTGTGGAATATTGTGAACCTTTGCCAGAAATGATAAATGGAGTTATGCTTAGAGCCCGCGATTGTTCTACCGGCCCCATTGACTTCACTCAGACGTGGGTGGATGAAGCTTTCAGACGTGGGAGACTTATGCTTGGTGGTCGTCCAGAAATGGATGAATCACATTATGTATATGGTCCCACAGCGCCCTCTATGTTTTTGATATAATATCCAAAGCTTTGCTTATGAGTTTATATTTGTGCTTTGGATAAAAAAATGGAATGCATGCTATTATCAAAAATGAAAATGACATACAAGCTTGTATTTATTATTCGGTTCACTTGTTATACTTTGAAGTGTTTCGTATGTCATTGTTATGCTCCCAAACACTCTTACACCTTTGATATGCACCTAAATGCTTCATGTGCCATTTGATACATGCCTAAATGCTTCTTTTGCCAATGAAATGCTCCAATTTCCTTTCTCCTATTGTTATGTCTAATGCCTATTTCGAATGAGGTAACCTTTTGTGATATTTTTTATTTCAAATGAGATGATTCCAAATGAACACTTATATTTCTGCTTTTGTTATCTTGATACTAAGCCTGCTTGAACTTCTCCTATTGCCATGGATATGTTAGTCGCTTGCTGAGCTCTTTATGCTCACCCCGTTGCTATATAAATTTTTCAGGGTAGCTTGTCACACACTGAAAAACTAGAATTGGGTTGAAGCAGTGAAAGGCTAGAAGATTTTTGAGCTAATCTTTGTTGGATGATAGGTTTTTTTGTTGCATAGTATACTTTACTTCTGATGTAATGTTAAGGATATGTTGATACTTATGTGTTGTAAAAGTTTAAAGGACCGTTCATGTTTATGGAATAATAAGTTTAAGTTGTATAAGGATAAGAACTCATGGTAAATAATTATCTTTTTGTGATGTATATATTTCCTACGATTATGGATTTGTGTTGTGGTTGATGTTTAGTTGAGTTGCCTTTGGAATTTTATGAATCTCTAAGTGAAGTGGAGTAAGATTTATGAAACGTACAGGTTTATGAATTGTGAATATTGATTTTGAATGATTCTTAGTATCCTCAAATTGTTAGATTGGATTTTGGATTGAATTGACGATGAATTATAATATTATTGATTTTAGACAGGGTCACACCTCCTGAATGTGATAATTCTGGGGGCGTGATAAGTTGGCCCCTAACTGAGTTAGTGAGATTACCGTCTAATCCTAACTCAACTTAAGTTCTAACTATAACAATTAAGACATTTAAATAGGCAATCTCTGTTCGATATGTCGATTGTTCTTTCGACGATCTTCTAGCGAACTTCTCGGTGAACTTCTAACAAACTTCCGGAGAAATCCCGACGAACTCTCGGCGAGCTTCCGGTAAACTTTCGGCACATCATCTGAATCTTCGACGTATCGTCCGATCTTTGACTCCGGCCCAACATCTGTTTTATGTCTTACTACTATTGTAGTTAATCCTGTACACTTATCTCAACATATAGATCAGATCAAACAATTTATTAATTGATTTCATTATCAAAATCTGAGATTCAACAATCTCCCCCTTTTTGATGATGACAATCAATTGATGACGGAGTTAACCTTAACTCCGCCTATCTATATGCCATACTTGAGAAAAGATATTCTTAAATTCAAGACTTTGGAATTCAAGCATCAAACCGATAAGTTATATTTTTTTTTTGTAAGTAAAAGTAAATTGATTATGTGTAACGTTTCTACAAATAGCTTTATCTATACAAGTCATAGACAAAGTCAGGTAACTCATTGAGTATACATGTGGTAGTTATGACTACACATGTTGTAGACTTTAACTCCTAACTGTAACGAGCATGTTAAGATGTGCCAAGACTACCATTGGTTACAACATTTAACATCGTTGCCAAGATCTTTAGCTAATAGTAAAATTGAATTTGATAAAAATATCTCTTTCTCTTCGTGTAAAGTGCTCCATTTTGAGATTATGCTCCATGCATGATCTTGAGTCTCTAATAATCTCTGTCAAGAGCTGAGCATTGTTTGTGTGTTGACATTCAAAGATTCTGCTACATCTCTCCTTCCACATCCACCAAATAGCACATCTGAAAGTAACCTTTGCCAATTGTGTAAGAGGTCCTTTTCTTGAGAAACTTTGTATGAGGTCGCCTAATTCTTGATGCAAGTTTGGTTGCGGTAGCCTATTGAGTTCAAATCGCTGGAGAATCTCCTTCCATATCAATTTAGTATATTCACAAGCAAAATAGAGGTGGTCAATAGTTTCTTCTTGTTGCAAACAAAGGGAGCATCGGTTAACATGATAGATACCTCTTCTCTTAATATTATCTATTGTAGGTAGTTTATTCAGAAGGGCCTGCCATGTACATAAGGAATGTCTCTGTGATCCCGGTCGATCTCATGTCCAACTGCTTGGGAGCCACTTGTTATTTCTTTGCCTAATTTGATTCCATACGGATGTGGCACTAAATTTACCATTGTCATGAAGCCAAATAAGTATATCTGAAGGGTTGTTCCTGATTGGAATAGCTGTGATAGTCGACCAAAGTGATAACATTTCAGGAGAAATAGGAGTAGGGAGACACCAGGTACCATTAGCAATGAACTCGGAAACCTTCCAATCTTTGGGAGCCCCAAGATCTTTTCGTATTCTGTCACCATATAATTGAAATATACTTTTCCCATTCACCCAAGGATCGTACCACATATTAGTATTAGTTCCAGTAGAGATTGCATAAGAAATGTGTTTGATTATTCAATTCCTTGCCTTTAAAATTCCTTTCCAAGCTGCAGAGTGGTATGTTCTTGTTGAAATTTCCCAAATCGATTCCTTCGAAAGATACCTAGCAGAAACCCATTGTGACCATAAGGAACATTTGTTTTGCAAAAGGTCCCACAATTGTTGTACCAAACATGCTTTATTCCACTCTCTAATATTTCTCAAGTTCAGCCCCCCTTCATCTTTCGGTTTACAGATGTTGTCCCAATTTACCATATGCATTGCCTTATCATTTGTACCATTCCAGAAGAAGTTCATTAATAGCCGTTCAATATCTTGGATAAGTCCAATAGGCAGAAGAAAAGCATTAGACCAATATATAGAGTAAGAGTACAACACCGAACGGATGAGTTCAAGTCGTCCTGCTTTTGATAGAAGCCTATTTTTCCAGGAAGAAATTCTATTCTTTATTTTTTGCAGGATAGGTTGACAGTGGGTTTTATGAATGCCAGTGGATATGAGTGAGAGACCTAGATAAGGAACTGGCATACTTCCCTCATTAACCCCCGGAGTGTGTGTAATAAAGTCCTTGTCCTCAATGCAAGGACCCGTATAGACTTTACTTTTTGTATGATTTAACTGAAGGCCAGAAACCATACCAAAGTCATTTAGAATAGTAGCTAGGTTCCTCACTGAAGTTGGATCATTCTGGAGAAATATAAGTAAATCATCTGCAAATGTTATGTGTGATATGTGAATAGAACCAGCATTTGGTACCTTAATACCGCCATTCAAGACTGCTTGTTCCAACATACAGCTAAGTCCTTCCATTGCAATAGTAAAGAGATATGGAGAAAGTGGATCACCTTGTCGGATGCCATTCGTGCTCCCAAAAAAACCAATAGGTGAGCCATTAAAAAGTATCGAAAACTTTGGAGTTTCCAAGCAACTTTAAATCCAATTTACCCATTTCTGTGGGAAGTTCATATCGATGAGCATCTTATAGATAAAACTCCTATTAACTGAATCAAATGCTTTCCGTAAATCAGCTTTAAAACATATTTTCGTCCCTCTTGCATTTGAGTGCAGGTCCTTTATCAAGTCATTAGCAAGCAGAATATTATGATGTATATT
This sequence comes from Musa acuminata AAA Group, assembly GCF_036884655.1. Taxonomy (NCBI): domain Eukaryota; kingdom Viridiplantae; phylum Streptophyta; class Magnoliopsida; order Zingiberales; family Musaceae; genus Musa; species Musa acuminata. The sequence goes on along the minus strand of NC_088330.1, from coordinate 19,651,709 downwards.
TCTCCCTTTGATGAAAGCTGCCTGATTTGGACTAATGATCTTGTGTATTACCTTTTGCATTCTATCTGCCAACACTTTGGAGATGATCTTGTAAATAAAGTTGCATAATGATATGGGTCGATAGTTTTCTAGTGAATCAGCCCCTGCACTCTTGGGAATTAAAGAAATAAAAGTGCAGTTCATCTCTCTAAGAATACGGCCTGAAGAGAAAAATTTTTGGCAAGCCTTAATCACATCATTTCCAATAATAGACCATGCAGTTTGGTAAAATTCAGTTGGAAATCCATCTGGACCAGGGCTTTTATCCTTCGGTGACTTAAAGACAACTCTTACAATTTCATCATCTGTAACTGGGGCACTGAGGATTGAAATGTCATCCGAATCAAGCTTTCTAGTTGGCTCCACATGAATGTTATTAGGTTGCACCGCTTGATTGAGTAAGGAATAAAAAAATCGCTTAGTGTATGCTTTAACTTCATCTAAATTCTCAATAAGATTATCATATTTGTCTTTGCATTTTCTGATGCGATTAACGGCCCTTCGAGTAGCAATGGATGCATAGAAAAACTTAGTATTGGAATCTCCTAGAGTTAGCCAATGTTGTCGAGACTTCTGCTTTGCAAAACTTTCCTCCTGCTTTAAGGCTTGCATGAAGTTACTTCTGGCTTCTGTCTCTTTGTAGATAAGATTCTCATCTTGGGGCTGAAGTTGAAGCTCATATTGTATCACCATTAGTTCCTTTCTGTAAATTTGAACCCGAGTGGTAATATTTCCAAAGGTGTTTGTATTCCACTCCTTCAGTGCCGCTTTACAAACTTTGAGCTTTTGGCATAAGATGGAAAGTGGCGAACCATGTATATTAATATTCCAAGCCGATCTGATAATATCAAGGAACTGAGGATGAGTACTCCACATGTTAAAGAATCTAAATGGTTTCTTGCCTCTAGGTGTTGCTTTCTCTACGTGTATATACATTAAGGAATGATCAGAAAACAATGGTGCATCATACTCAAGAAGTGAATCAAGGTAAACTGTTAACCATTCTTGGTTAATCAAACATCTGTCTAGTCGAGCCATTATTTTTCTGTTACCATCGCCTTGATTACTCCAGGAGAGCCAATTGCCCACATATTTCATATCAATCAATGCGGTAGTGTTTATATAATCATTAAATCTTTGAAGCTGACTTTCAGAATGCTGTCTACCCCCCACTTTTTCATTTGTGTATCGAACAGTATTAAAGTCACCAAGAACAATCCACGGCATATTAAGACAGTTATTTGCAATGTTAGTCAGATCGGTCCAAAGTGTATTTCTTTCTTGCATACTATTTGAAGCATATATACCAATAAAATTGAATTGACAGCCATTCTTTTTGTCCTCCACCTTAAGATGAATGAATTGATCGGTAGCAGAAATAAACCAAGCATTAATGGAGTTAGGATGCCATAAGACCCATATTCTACCAAATGTTTTACTAGAGTCATTGGTAAACAGTTCTGCGTCCGGTCATATTAAATTCTTTTGAGCAAGAACGAGCGATTTTTTAATTTTTGTTTCTACGAGAATAGCAATATCACATGCGGCAGACTTGATTATTCTGTTGAGCTCCCGACATTTTTCAGGCTTATTAAGTCCACGAACATTCCAGCAAATTATCTTCATCAGAAAAAGAAAGTAAGGTATTCATTCTACGACTTCGAATGGATAGTACCATCCTTTTTCTTATCCTTAGGTTTTGCATTTTCCTCCCGCATAATATCTTTACCTTTTAAGGCCTTATTTCTATATTTATCCACTTCATCCACAGCTATCAAATTTTTAAACTTTATACCTTGAGTCAAGTAGTCTGATTGTTGAGGCGCAAGACTCAAGTAGTCTGATTGTTGAGGCGCAATATCCTGGTTAGTATGATTTATTGATGCTTGAGATAGTTGAGGCAGAATATCCTTACTAACAAGGTTTGTTGGGGCCTGTGTTTGTTGTGGCAGAATATCCTTACTGGTGATGTTTGTTGGTGCTCGAGTTTGTTGAGTCACAATGTCTTGGTTGGCATGTTGAGTGGATATTGGAATTCCTGTTGTGGATGGATCCGGTAATATAGTAAGAGATGAAGTTTCCAACTTCTGCTTATCTTGTCCATGAGTACCATGGGCTGTTGTGGAAAGCTCCGACATAATAGGGAGAGATAAAGTTCCTGATTTGTCTTGTCTATGGCGCTATCCCTGCGAGTCGAAATGCTCACACGTCTGCGTCACCACCGGTTCTACTACCATTAGAGGAGGTTCGCCTTGTTGCTGAGGCATCTGACGTGGCCTGTAGATCTTATTAATTGGTTTCGGGGTTTGTTGACAGGCTCCATTTGCATGACCAAAAGATAAGCAACTCTTGCATCGTTGTGGCTTCCAAGAATATGAGACATGTACCTTACGAGTGTTCCCTTCAAGATCTCGATAAAAAACCTCATTAGGGAGATCTTCGTCAGAGGAAACCAGTACACATGCTCGGGCAAATGTTAATCTCGTCTGCGCAGCTGTTGCTTTATCAATATAGAGTGGCTGTCCCAAAGTACTGCATAACTTTGCAATAAAACGTCGACTCCAAAGATGTAGAGGGAGACCTTGAAATGATACCCATAAGGGAATAGACTGTAGACTGTCTAACTCCAAACGGACATCAGGGGACCAACGTCTTAGAATCATTGGATGGCCACGAATAGTCCAGAACCCTTCAAGGACCCGTTGCAAATCTTCTTCAGAGTATAGCTTGCAAACAAAGAAACCGTTCTCCAGCATATGAAGGTCAAATGCCGATGTTCCCCATCTAGTTTTTATAAATGACGATAGTGGGAAATAGGATGTTTTGAGACCTACCACATAACCAACAATCGCCATAGACCATGTCTCAATTAACTCTGCGGAATCATCTATCTTATACACAGCAATCTTCTTTTCAGCCTGAACTTCTGGAGCAAAGAATTCCAAACTGAGGTCCGGGCTTCCAATTGGAGCCTTGAAGAGGCTAGTCCATGGCCGAGGTTCATTGGAAATAAGAGCAGGAGGTCGCGATCTAGAGCGCGACCTACTTTGATGCTGCTTTGTCAAAGGAACATCTCGCCAAAAAGAAGGTATTGGACGAGCAACTTGAGAAGGGAGCCTCGTCGTCGAATCTACCCTCTCGCCACCGTCACCAGACCCAGGGACCATCACTGCCATGTCTAGGCGCCATTTTTTTTTTTTTTTTTTAAAAGAAGGAACTCTCCTTTATGCAACAGCCACCCCGGTAAGGAACTCTGTTTCACCGAGCAGAGCAGGAGAGAAAGGTTCGATTTCAGCCTTCCCGTTGCTACCAATCAAAGAGGAAAGAAGAACTGAAAATTTTCCTCTGTTCCATTCCTTTCTGCGAAGAACAGAATTCTCCCACTCTGTTCCCGTTTCAGTTTCAAGAACCGATCTCGATCTTGAAAGAGCAGAGCGTCCCTCACCTCCGCTGGAAGGAATCAGCCTCCGAGCCCCTTTTCCCTGATGAGAAGCAGGTGAAAGGGGGCGGTGCAGAGAACCTCTCTTCTTCCTTCTCAGATCTCGCTGGAAGAGCAGATCTCCTCTGTTCGGGCTCCTTTTTTCCCGATTAGAAGAGGAAGAAGGAGACCCCTCCTCTGTTCAAGAGAAACAGAGTAGATCTCCCACCTTCTTCGATCTCGCTGAAAGAAGAGAGCAGAACAGGTTTCGTTTCCCCCTCTTTCTTCCGTTCCCTTCTGCGAGGAAGAACCAAGGCGCCGCTTTCTTTCCTTGACAGCACAGCTGGTCAATCGCTCCTTTGGAGCAGAAACCTCAGCCCCTTTCCTTGTCTTCGCCCTCCTCTGTTTTCACAATGCAAGAAGAACGCCGACCGCAGAGACGATAGGGTTCCGTTCCCTTCTGCAAAGAAGAAGAAGAAGGAGACCAGATAGCGGAATTGATGACCGTCCACTTCCTCCCTTCGCCGATGGAGAGGAAAGAGGGATCTCCCTCCTTCGATTTCGCGCAAGAGGAATAGAATTCTCCCAACGGCAAGCTTTCTCCTTCTGTTCGTTCTTCTTGCAGATCTCTTCCCTTCTTGCAGAAGAACGAAGAGACAACCCCTCTTCTTGTTCGCATAAGAGGAAGGAGGAGAGCAGAGAGTGCGACCTCCCTCCTCTGGTCGATCTCGCAGGTCTCCAGCAGTCGCCCCTTTACCTGAAGCTCGCCGCCGCCGTCGTCCAGCGGTGAAGAGCGCCGACCGCGATCTTATATTGTAATAGGCGAGAGTCGAGAACGGAGGCCGAGGCAGTCAAAGCTGCAAAGAGGAGCACGTCTCGTTTCGACGTCGCCGTCGCCGTCGCCGTCGCCGATGGAGAGGGAAGAGGGATCTCCCTCCTTCGATTTCGCGCAAGAGGAACAGAATTCTCCCAACGGCAAGCTTTCTCCTTCTGTTCGTTCTTCTTGCAGATCTCTTCCCTTCTTGCAGAAGAACGAAGAGACAACCTGGTTTGGTACTCCTGAATGGTGGAGGTTTCCCGATAAGTTATATTCATTTAAACTTATCAACATGCACATCATAATACTTATCATGATTTACCAATTCAAAATATGATATCACATATTTATCAATAAAAAAATAATATCAAGGCTTGACATCCATTTTCAAGTCTAATGATGATAGACAATCATCATTTTCAAGTATGATACGAATTTCAAATATGAAATTTAGCAAGATGACAATTCTTGATAAAAGATAACAATTCATAATTCTGAGGAATGTTATCAATTGTAAATAGCAAGTTAAGCTCAAAATACCTTATCATAATGATAGAAAATTATCATTCATGAAACATTTCAAGTATCTATAATGCATATGAAATACATTTTGATATGTTTCAAGTATTTGCGATGTGTTGCGACGTATTTGACGATTCCAATTATATTTCAAGCATTCACAAAACATTTAGGCATTTACGACAAGATATATTTTATACATTTATCTCAAACATTCATAATGTCAATTTGTAATCAATTTATCATATTTTGGTATCAGAGCTCAAACATTCATAATCTCAAACATTCAAGCTCTCATACCATTTCTCCCCCTTTGTCATCAACAAAAAGGAGAACCATTCAACAATACAAGTGTGGTAAACAAAATTAGGCAAGTTTCACACCAATTTATCCAAGCCATAAAGAAAGGTAAGCAAAAACTTTGTATAATAACCATTTTCGATAAGCTAATACTTTTACTCAAGGGCTTTTTGGTTTTTCTTTAGATATGCAAGTTTCTTTCTTCCTTTGTCATAAAAATAAGAGGAAGAAAGGTAAGGAAAGAATCCATTAAGAACCAAATTCATGAAATGATTTGAACCAAGTCAAATTCAAAACAATATATGAGTTTCATTAAATCATGCTTTAATTTTAACAAAGAGAAGGGATTCATGAAAAGGATCAAGATATCCATGTGAAATCAAATCGCCATTCTTGCAAGTAATCATCACACACTAAAATTCATCTTTCAAGGATCAAAATATCCACGTGAATTCATAAAATTCATCTCAGAGTAAGGAGGAATTCATGGGAAGGGAGCATCATATGAAAAAGAAATTCACGAATAAAACTTCATAAATCAAATATGTTTCTCATTAAAAATTCACAAGAGTGAAATCCGTGAGAGATGCATTTGTCAATGAATTCTATGAGTGAAGTGATTAAGTGTATCAAAAATAATTAAGTGATAGAACAAGGGTATAAAATATATTTGATACCAAGTAAATTGATATTCCGGATTTCATGAAGGCTTTTAAAAAAAAAATCAAGAAAGTCCGGAAATGCTTTAAGATGAGATAGCTTAGGATTAGATTGAAACCTAGCACAAAGTCCTACACTAAACATGATATCCAGTCTAGTTACGGTGAGGTATAGTAAACTTTCTATCATACCCCTATAAGCTTGTTGATCAAAGCTTTCTCCACTTTCATCAATGTCTAACTTAGTGGAGGTACTTAGAGGAGTATTGATAGCCTTTGAACTATCCATATTAAATCGTTTTAGCAATTCTAATGTTGTTTGATTTGTATACCATCACTAAGTTGTTTGATTTGTATGCCTAAAAAGAAAGTTAGTTCACCCATTAAACTCATTTCAAACTCTTGGCTCATACTCTTGGTAAACGATTCGCATAAGGATTTATTTGTAGAACCAAAAATAATTTCATCAATACAAATTTGAACAATAAGAAAATTATTTTAAAAACTTTTAATAAATAATATAGTATCGACCTTACATTTATAGAAATTATTTTGGATAAGAAAGGAGCTAAGTCTCTCATACCTGGGGCTTGTTTTAATTCATAGAGAGCTTTAGTTAATTTAAACACATGATGCGGAAAATTATCATTCTCAAATCCAGGAGGTTGTTCAACATAAACTTTTTCGGAAATAAAGCCATTAAGAAAAGCAGTTTTGACATCCATTTGAAATAATTTAAAGTTATTACTACTAGCATAGGTAAGGAGCATCCATGACTTCTAATCGTGCCACAAGAGTGAAGGTTTCATCATAATCGATATATTCTTCTTAGTTATGTTAGGATCGGAGCGGCACTAAGAGGGGGGGGGGGGGGTGGTGAATTAGTGCAGCGGATTAAAACTCGTAAGTTTAAAAATGATTTCATAAATACGAGGAGATTTCGTTTGAATAGTAACTTGAGTAAAATGAGAAAATGAAATCTGAAAGCTAGCAGTAGTGTAAATGATAATTTCAAGAAGGTAAATGCTCACACATTCAAGGAACGCACCAATTTAAAGTGGTTCGGTCAAAATGACCTACATCTACTTGCGAAGCCTTCTTCAATGAGGCTCCCAACTTCCACTGGCAAATCACTTTGAAGGGGAAGGACAAATACTCCTCTTACAACCTTTTTACAAGTGGTTTACACTCTTACAAAATTTTCAAAGAGAAAGAGGGAGGTGAACACTTAAGCTATTGAAAACAAGACTTTTGTTAAAGCTTTTCTTAATTTCTAACTTCCCAAAGGTTGTGTTCTCTGCTGAGAATTAAGGGGTATTTATAGGCCCCAAGAGGATTCAAATTTGGGCTCCAAATTTTGAATTCTCTTGGGTTCCCAAGGCTGGCGGTGCCACCGCCCGACCTCTCGGGTGTTGGGCGGTGCTACTACCCAGTCCAGCGGTACCACCGCCCGATCCTCGGGTTCTGGGCGGTGCCACCGCCTACACTATTTCTGCTCATTGGTTGGGCTCCAAACTTGGCCCAAACCAGTTCGAACTCGGGCCCAATTGGCCCCTACTTGGGTTATAGGATTAACACCTAATCCTAACCCTAATTAACATGCTAACTTCAAATTTAAAGACATTTCCTAAGCTATTACAAAGTCCGCAAGTCAAGACTTCTTCCGGCGAGCTTCCGGCGAACTTCCGATAAACTCTCGGAGACCATTCCGCGGACTCCCGGCAAGCTCCTAGACTTCACGATTTGATCTTAGCGAGTTCCAACGAGCTTCTTCAGCAAGCTCCAATCTTTCTCGGTGAGCTCTGCGAACTTCCCACGAACCTTCCGGCGAGCTTCCGAAAAACCCTTCGGCAAGCTCCCTACTTATTTTCGGCTAGTTCCGACAGCATTCCCGACGAACCTTCGGACTTCCGTCGAACTCTCGAACTCCCAACGAATCCTTCGCGCTTGACTCCGGCACTTTGTTTTGCTTTATGTCTTCATCGTTATCGTAGTTAATCCTACACACACAAGCCAAAACTCTACTCCGATCTAGACAATTATTACAACGCGAATTGACATTCTGTTGCCCGGCATGTCATTGGTTAGCGCTTCGTCCGATTCTTCAGCGCATCGTCCACTCTTGCGGTTTGTTGCCCAATCGGTGGTTGACCTCCGCAACTCCGATATCCTTGGCACAATTCCGCTCTCCTTGGCCCGATGCCCGATGTCCGAAGTCTTCTGCCATCTAATATCCTAACGTGATCTCCTCCGGTGCAACGTCAATTCCTCCTGCGTCAACTGTCTAATCCTGATCGAGTAGACCTGCATCACTCAAAATGCAGTTAAACATCTAAACACAATCAATTAGTTTCATCATCAAAATCCGAGATTCAACAATCTCCCCATTTTTTATGATGACAACTAATTGATGACTAACGGAGTTAACCTTAACTCCCCGGAGTTTAACCAAACTCCCCCTATCAATATGCCATTGATAGAACACTTGGATTATCCCAAATCCAAGTAACATTCATCACATGTTATGAAATACATTTAAACCATCATGTAAATATATATAAAATATTTAATTCAATACATGAAGTCATCAATATACTTCTCCCCCTTTGTCATCAACAAAAAGGAGAAGTAACTCTAGCTATTTTAAAAGATATGCAAGTTTTTGCAACATGAAGCTATATTTTCATCACAACATATTTTCATCACTTTGCTTTTCTTTGCAAGTAACAATATTTATGATGTTTGATATAGCAAATTTCTTCATTACAATGATCGAGCTAGCAAATTCTTCATTCAAGTGTGCAAGCTAGTAATAACTTTCTCCCCCTTTGTCAATGTCAAAAAGGAGAGGAACCAATGATTGAGACTTTTACATCAACTTTGCATTAATCAATATTTCAATCATCACATGATGCATACAAGACAATAATGCAAAGAAATCATTTCATGAAGGATATCAATGTGAAAATTCACCAAGGATCACATGATACAATCGCAAATCATGATATCATTATGCGATACATCATGAGATGATAATTTATCATATCAATGAAAGATATCAATTGTTAAACATGATATGATAAGAGTCTCAAAATTTTTAATTTGCGATACATGTGATACATTGCAATACACTAAAAAATTTAATGTGATGCTTTTAAGGGTATCAACCTATTTTTGATACAAAGCATGGCAAGAGCAATTTTGTTGCAAGTTTTCTAAGTTTTGCACTTTTTGCTTCTTTCGATAGGCAAGATCTTTCTTCTCTTTTTGAGAAGTGCAAGCTTGCAAGTTTTACTTCCTTAACATGCTAGGAAGTTTACTTTCATTTTCAATGCACAAGCTAGCAAAACCTTCTCCCCCTTTATCAAAGTCAAAAAGAAAGGGAGGACTCAATGGCTAAAAATTTCAACAATTCAACAAGCTAAATATGCAAAGAATTCATGAAATATATCAATAAGGATCAATTTATGAATACCAAAGATATGATTCATAGTTCATTAAAATTCTTCTTAACAAGTTCACAATCAAGATTCATATAATTCATAATAAAGCAAATTGATGTACAATCATCACATAAGGCATACAAGGCAAAAAAATCTTGTTATTTCTATATTATGAAATATATGATATCAAGGCTCATGATTCATTTGAAAAGATATAGCACAAAGAGCAACTTGAAACATTCTTATCAAGATCACATTTTAAAATATTCCAAGTATCAAGTGCTTAGAGATAAAAAGTTCAATACATTGTATGAAAAAAAATATAATATCAAGTTTTATCATCATGCAATGTAGCAATTAAAGATGTGCAAGTTTAGCATTTTTGCTTTTCTGGAGATAGCAATTGTTTGCTTCTCTACAAGCTAGCAATTTTTACGATATACAAGTTTTACTACATACAAGCTAGCAAATTTAAAGATTTACAAGTTTTTACATTTTCTTGACTTGTGCAAGCTAGCTAATTTCTTTTTGAGATGACCCTTTACATCAATTTAAGATAGCACATTAGCAACTCTTTCTCCCCCTTTGTCATTGGCAAAAGGAAAGAAAGATTCAAGTCATGAATATCAAAATAATGATTTTATCATGAATATTTCATCATTGCGTGCATCATTATTATACATTAAAGTATTACATACATAATACCAAATCATCGTATATATTTTTAAAACATATAAACTCATCATTATATGCATGATTCCAAATCATCATTCATATTATTTCAATCATTGTTTCAATCATCACTATAACTCATCATGCACAAAATGTAAAATCATCTAACATGATACAAAAATTTATTTTTAAAATATTTATCACTATTTTCATGTATGATAATAAAGTATTCATGATACACATTATATGCATATATCATCACAATAAAAAGCAATTGCATGCATAATTTCAAATCATGATGGTATTAACTTGTCAAATTTCATCCGACCATTCATGATCATAACTTTTCATTTATATGCATCAAAATAATATCAAGAGTATTTCATGCATAATTTATATCACCACATAAGGAATATCAAGGAGAAAGTAATTGGGTGATGCGATAAACATTTCATGAATACAAGGAATTGCATAAAAATCATATCATGAAATATTAGAACATGTGAATACCAAAAGGCATGATTTCTTTTTGAAAAACCTACTCATAAATAATCAAAAGAAAATCTTAGGAGATCGATTAATGAAAAAATCTTGATTCATAATAAATCTTAATTTGTAAATATTACGGAATCAAGATCATGATTTTGGATAAAACTCATTCAAATTCAAATTGTCCAAATCATCAAAATCTCAACATTTCTTTCAAGAGATTCAAAATGGCATAAATAATTTTATTGGTCTCTTAGGTAGAAATTAATAAGATAGAGAAAAAGAAAATTTTTAATAAAAAATTCTTTCCTCCTTTTGTTTCAACTTATTGATTGATTCCAAACATGCATGTCCTTTTCTTTTTTTTTTTTCAAATCCATGCATCATCGTTTAAAATGGAAAGATAAAAAATCATAAAAAAAAAGTGCAACACATAATTCAAAAACAATTATTTCAACTCATTACTACAAGTCAAACATGATTTCATTTAATCCAAATTGAATAACTTCAAGACCAATAAATCATCATGTATAACAATCATCAAGTATGATACAAACTTTTCAAAACGTTTGTCATAATAAGGCATATAAGCCAAAGAAACTATTAAATATAAAGCATATTCATCAATGATGGTTTCATTGGGCATAAGGCATTTTCAAACAAAATCATTTTGTTATTTGTTGTAGTCATGTATTTTTCTTTTTAGGTGAATCTATCTTTTCATGCTTAGTTTGCATACAAAAGCTGTGCATCATTTTTAAAAGCAACTTTCATCACGGTAAATATTGATAATCTATAAATCGCAAAAGATCATCATGGAAATCATCAAAATCAATAAATTATATATTACCCAAAACTCATCATCATCATACATAGTTTCAAAAAATAAATTTATTAGGCACGATATCATATAAGGCATTTTTAATCAAAATCATTTTGTTTATCATAAACATACAATTTTCATGATTATTTTCAAAATTACTAGAATGATAAGCATGATTCCTAATTTTTTTATTTTCATTACATTAAGCAATTAAAAAAAAAATTTCTAAACTAATAAAACGAAAATACATCATGGAAAGCATCAAGTAATTTCAAAATAAATTGGGGGGATTTCGATTACCTTATCGTTGAAAGTGGCTAAGGCATAATTTGCCACCTCGCCTTTCTTGATCTTCTCCTTGTCTTCGGAGGAGCTCAATTAATCTCAATTCTTGCTCTTTTTCTTGCATTCAAAGCAAGCAGTTCTGTTCTTTTCATTCTTAAATTTTTGTTTCATTAACTTTTTAAATTTCTTAGTGAGTTCGAGTTCACCATCACTTGAGCTTATGCTCGAGTGGTCTTCAAATGTTCTTTGTCCCAAATCATTCCTGTCCTTTGGAAGGTTGTTCTCGAGTTCCCTTTTTGTCACATTGTTCATTTCGTAGGTCATTAGAGACCCAATAAGTTCTTCGAGAGGGAATGTTTTAAGGTCCTTGGCCTCTTGAATGGCCGTAACTTTTGGATCCCAACTTTTTGGAAGGGATCTTAAGATTTTAGTGACTAGTTCAAAATTAGAAAATCTTTTACCAAGAGCTTTGAGTCCATTGATGACATACATGAAACGGATGGACTCACTTGGTTTCATCCGGAAACGTTCGTAAGAATGCACAAGAATATTGATTTTGGACTCTTTCACTCGGCTAGTGTCTTCATGAGTGACCTCTAGAGTTCTCAAAATATCAAAAGTTGAGTCACACATCGAAACGCTATTAAATTCATTTTTGTTAAGTGCACAATATAAGGCATTCATAGCCTTTGCATTTAGAGAAAACATCTTCTTCTCCAAATCATTCCAATGGTTCATTGGAAGAGAAGACATTTCAAATCCATTTTCGATTATGTGCCATAAATTCAAATCCAAAGAAAGTAAGAAAACTCTCATTCGAGTTTTTCAATAAGTGTAGTCCGTCCCATTGAAAAAGGGAGGACGAATAAGAGAGTGACCCTCTTGAAAGCCATAAAGAGCCATTTCTATTTGGGTGTTAAACCAAAGTAGAAAACCGTGGCTCTGATACCAATTGTTAGGATCGGAGCGGCACTAAGAGGGGGGGGGGGGGTGAATTAGTGCAACGGATTAAAACTCGTAAGTTTAAAAATGATTTCGTAAATACAAGGAGATTTCGTTTTGATAGTAACTTGAGTAAAATGAGAAAATGAAATACGAAAGCTAGCAGTAGTGTAAATGATAATTTCAAGAAGGTAAATACTCACACATTCAAGGAACACACCAATTTAAAGTGGTTCGGTCAAAATGACCTACATCTACTTGCGAAGCCTTCTTCAATGAGGCTCCCAACTTCCACTAGCAAATCACTTTGAAGGGGAAAGACAAATACTCCTCTTACAACCTTTTTACAAGTGGTTCACAGTCTTACAAATTTTTCAAAGAGAAAGAGGGAGGTGAACATTTAAGCTATTGAAAGCAAGACTTTTGCTAAAGCTTTTCTTAATTTCTAACTTCCCAAAGGTTGTGTTCTCTGTTGAGAATTGAGGGGTATTTATAGGCCCCAAGAGGATTCAAATTTGGGCTCAAATTTTGAATTCTCTTGGGTTCCTAAGGCTGGCGGTGCCACCGCCCGACCTCTCGGGTGCTAGGCGGTGCTACTGCCCAGTCCAGCGGTACCATCGCCCGATCCTCGGGTTCTGGGCGGTGCCACCGCCTACACTATTTCTGCTCACTGGTTGGGCTCCAAACTTGGCCCAAACCAGTTTGAACTCGGGCCTAATTGGCCCCTACTTGGGTTATAGGATTAACAAATAATTGTAACCCTAATTAATGTACTAACTACGAATTTAAAGACATTTTCTAAGCCATTACAAAGTCCGTAAGTTAAGACTTCTTTCGGCAAGCTTCTGGCGAACTTCCGGCGGTCTTCCGATAAACTCTAGAAAACCATTATGCGGACTCCCGGCAAGCTCCTACTAGACTTCACGATTTGATCTTGGCGAGTTCCAACGAGCTTCTTCGACAAGCTCCGATCTTTCTCGGTGAGCTCCGCGAACTTCCCACGAACCTTCTGGTGAGTTTCCAAAAAACCCTTCGGTAAGCTCCCTACTCATTTTCGGCTAGTTCCGGCAGCATTCCTGATGAACCTTCGGACTTCCGTCGAACTCTCGAAATCCCAACGAATCCTTCGCGCTTGACTCTGGCACTTTGTTTCGCTTTATGTCTTCATCATTATCATAGTTAATCCTACACACACAAGCCAAAACTCTACTCCGATCTAGACAATTATTACAACACGAATTGACATTCTATTGCCCGGCACCTCATTGGTTGGCGCTTCGTCCGATTCTTCAGCGCATCGTCCTCTTTTGCAGCTTGTTGCCTAATCGGTGGTTGACCTTCGCAACCCCGATATCCTTGACACAATTCCGCTCTCCTTGGCCCGATGCCTGACATCCGAAGCCTTCTACCGTCCAATATCCTAATGTGATCTCCTCCGGCGCAACGTCAATTCCTCCTGCGTCAACTGTTTAATCCTGATAGAGTAGACCTGCATCACTCAAAATACAGTTAAACATCTAAACACAATCAATTAGTTTCATCATCAAAATTCGAGATTCAACAAGTTAAAACCCTTGGCCACTAATCTAGCCTTGTTTCTAACCACGATACCAAATTCATCTTGCTTGTTTTTAAAAACCCATTTTGTACTAATAACTAAATGGTTATTTAGCCTAGGAATAAGCTTCCACACCTTGTTTCTCTCAAATTGGTTCAACTTGTCTTGCATTGCGATAACCTATGAATCATCTTTCAGGGCCTCGACATTTAGGTTCAATTTGAGAAAGAAAAGTGGCATTGACACAAAAATTTTTAAGAGAATAATGAGTTTGAACCCCTTTTGATGTGTCTTCTATGATTAGCTCTTTAGGATGAGCATCTACATACTTCCATTCCTTAGGCAAGGATGTTTCGGAAGAAGATGTATCCAAGTTGCTAGTTGGAGGAGAGGATTCATTTGAAAAACATTCTATTCATATTCACATCCATAAAACCTGTGCAGTTTAAAATCATATATCACATCACTCGATAATTCACATTTATGGCAACCCAAGCCAACTTGAAAAAAAATGAACAACATTTATAAATCCACAAGCTAAATAAATTATACAATCAGAACTCCAACTATTCACCACAAGTTCATATCACCATAAATTAGACTTAACATTCTGAAATTCCAAATAAGAGAGATCTCCTAACACTTTGACACAGTATATCCATTTCGGTTCATCGACAACATTTCATTACATACAAGACATACTTATACAACAATATCGTAATAACCAACCAAACTTGCCCATTATTCTGAATAGCTATCCACTGCCTCAGCCCAAATCAAACATCTCGAAGAGTGACAAGCTGACCTAAAAGATTTATATAACAACGGAGTGAGCCAAAAATGGCTCAGCAAGTAACAAAGCATATTCAGAACAAATGGAACGGTTTGAAACGAGTAAGGTATCATAATGCAAGGCAGAATACAAGAATTCTCATGGATACCATCTCAATAGATACCAAATCATACGTATCATGTCATTCAAAACATATTTGATCCATAACGAATGGAGCACAGAGTAATGGGAGCATATCAATGGCAGATAGGACATTTCAGAACATATCAGTTCATAGCAAATGGAGCACAGAGTAATGGGAGCATATCAATGGCGTATGAAATGTTCCGAAGCATATCAACGACATATGGAACATTTCAAAACATAATCATCAGTGAATGAAGCATTTCAGAGCATATCAAAATCAAATATCGTATAGAAGCTCAAACGTCGTCTTTGACGTTGCAAACATATCAATCTTATCCAAAGCATGTACAGAAACACATAACCAAAGCTCTGGATATCATATCAAACAAACAGAAGGTGTAGTGGGATCTCAGTCAGAATGTGATTCATCCATTTCTGAATGACCACCTGACAAAAGTCTCCCACGTCTGGGAGCTCCATCCACCCACGTCTAGGTGAAGTCAAAGGGGGCCGGCAGAGCATCGCAGGCTCTAAGCAATATCCCACAAAGCGGGACCCCACAAAGCGGGCAAATAAGCGCATACCAGAATATCCCACATAGCGGGACCCCACAAAGCGGGCAAATCAGCGCATACCCTTTACCATTTCTGGCAAAGGTCCAGACAATCCCACACACCAGAGTACAAATGGGCAGTTTAAAAAATAAGTAGCATATATCGGAAGCACACGCGGAACAACAAAGCGTACATGTGCCTTTTCGAGTCAATCCGAAGTAAGCAATAATCTTTCACAAGTATATTCAGATTTGAAAGGAATTGAAAGCAAGGGCACATATGGAATCCAAGCAATCATATATAACTCAATTCAATAAGAAGATTTGATGAATTCAATGTCCAAAGGAATGAAACTGGAATAGGCACATATCGAAAGCAAATGCAGAACAATAGGATATACATGTGCCTATATGAGTCAATACGATATAGCATAAACGTTACACAATAGTTTTCAAGAATGCAATAATTTTAAGGACAAGAGCATACAAGAATTCAAAGCAGTAATATAAAGCTCAATTGAATAAGAAAGCTAAAGGATATCAATTTCCAAAGGAATGAAACCAGAATATGAGAAATCGACCAAAGCTCGATTTCTGGCAGAATATAGAAGGCACATTGAACAAATGATTCAAACTATCAATCGTGCTCCAATTTACTCAGAAATAATCATTGGATAATACTTTCAGATAAGACAGGCTTCATATGTATTGAACTGTCCAACAGAGAGAGTTACAAATAATTTGATAAGCAAGATTCGTAGAACAAAATCTCTGTTGGCAAAATTCACAATGTTAGATTCAACAGATAACTGGGCAGGTGTTTGGATTCCAAATCTTTCAATCCATATATCAAAGAAAGATCTACGAGTCTAGTTTCCAATGAAATCAGTTTTGAACAAATCAGAGTTTCCACAAAGTCTTATAGGCAGTTCGGTATCAAAAGATCAGAATCTCAGAAGTTGCACAGATTCGAATCGTTACGTCTAAACAGGAGATATATCAAATGCAAGGCTAGAACAATTCAAAGTTCCTCATATTCAAAGCAAATGTGGAGATAAAATTGGCAGTGAGGAAAGATCAGGAAACTTGCAATAAGACATATCAGAGCAATTATAGGAGAAACGAACAGGGAACTTGCAATAGAAAGGATCGAAACAAGCGGGAAACTTGCCTTTCAAAGATTTCGATCCGAAGATCCAAAGAAGGTGCCAGCCCAAATCCTTCTACTTTTCCTCCGTGTCCTCTCTCTGTTTCGTTTTGTGTTCTCGTTTTCTTCCTTTCTTCGCAACTACACCACGTGTCGAACATCGAGGCACAGTCACCTGCTCTCTCTTACTCTCATTCCTTCTTTTTCTTTCCCAAACGCAGCTGCCACAGCCGCCGCCGTTGCCGCTGCTACAATCGCAGCCCCTTCCACCGCACTACCTTCCTTCCTCCCTTCTCTCGCAGACATAACTGCTGCATACGCAGTCGCTGCCGCTGCGGCCGCAATCCCATCCGCAGCCCCATTTTTTCCCCCTTTCCTTTCTTCCTCCCCTGCTCATCTTCCTCTCCTTCTTCTCTTCCAACTGCAGCTGCCATCGCCGCAGCCGCAGCCCCTTCTTTCCCTTCTTCCTTTCTCTTCCTCTTTCCCTGCCATAGCTGCAGCTGCCACAGCCGCAGCCGCAGCTACTTCTTTCCCTTCTCCTCTTCCTTCTCCTTCCTTTCTTCTTCTTCTCTTCTTCTCCTTCCTCCCCTTCTTCTCCCCGACGAACAGCACCTCCTTTCCTCTGTTTCCTCCTGCAGGAAACAGAGGTGCCGCCTCTTCACCCGCTTCTTCTTCTCTTCTTCATCACCTTCTCTTCCAGCTGCTGCTGCCACCGGTGCAGCCGCAGCTCCTCCTTTCCCTTCTCTTCTTCTTCTCCTCTTCTTCTTCCCTCCTCCTCCCCGGCGTCACACACAACCTCTCCTCTGTTTCCTCTGCAGGAAACAGAGGTATCACAACCTCTTCTCCTGCTTCCTCTTCCTCTTCTCTTCCTCTTCTTCTTCTCCTCCTCTTCGAACGCCCCTCACCTCTCCTCTGTTTCCACCTGCAGGAAACAGAGGTGCTGCAGCCCTAGCTGCTGCCACCTCTCGCTCCTCTCCCTCTTCCCTCTCTTTTCCCTCTTCTTCTCCTTCTCTTCTTCTCCTCTTCCCTTTTCCTCCCCAAGGCCACACACCTCCTCGCTGCAGCCTTGCTGCAGCTATCCTCCTCTCTTTTTCTTCTTCTTCTTCTTCTTCTTCTTCTTCTTCTTCTTCTTCTTCTTCCCTTTTCATCCTCAACGCCCCACACATCCTCTCCTCTATTTCAACCTGCGGAAAACAGAGGTGCTGCAGCCCTAGCTGCTGCAGCTGCCTCTCTTTCTCCTCTCCATCTTCCCTCTCTTCTACTTCTTCTTTTCTTCTCTTCTCCCTCTTCTTCCTCTCTTCTTTTCCCTCTTCTTCTCTTCTCCCACTACTTCTCTTCTTCTTCTCCCCACGCCCCACCGCTTCTCTCTGTTTCTCGAAGAAACAGAGAGAGCGTGGGAGGCGGTGGGATAAAACCGAAGTTTTCAGTTTTCTTTATTTTCTATTTTTTACAACTTAACAGTTTAGTCATTGAAATTTTCATATTTACATATAGGTCCTCCGATTTATAAATAAATCTTTATTAATAATTTTCAAAAGTGAGGGATATTACAACTCTCCCAGAGCTCCTCAATATGTTGAGGGAGGCAGAGAATACTATTAAGAAAGAGAAGCCAGTTCTCTACACTGGTGAGACCAGAAAGAAAAGGAAAGCAGAAAGGTCCCTTAAGAAGGGAAAGGGCAAGGGCAAACAAGGTAAAGCAAAGGTTGCTAAGAAAGACCCAACAAAGGACAAAGGCCAGTGCTTCCACTGTGGTAAAGATGGGCACTGGAAGAGAAACTGCAAAGAGTACCTTGCAGAAAGGGCGAAACAAAAGCTTGATGAAGCTTCAGGTACATTCATGATCAGTCTCTATTTGTCAGACTCTTATGATAACACATAGGTATTGGATACCGGTAGTGCTTATCATATATGCAATTCGTTGCAGGTTCTGGCAAGGCCTAGGAGACTAGAGAGAGGCGAGATGGACCTCAAGATGGGTAATGGAGCAAAAGTTGCTGTATTAGCTGTTGGCGAGGTCGTCCTACATCTGCCTAGTGGAGCTTTTATTGCATTAGATGCATGTTATTTTGTTCCTTCTATTATCAAAAACATTATCTCCATTTCATGTTTAACAGTTAGTGGATATAAATTTGTTTTTGAGAACAATGGTTGTTCGATATTATTAGATGATAAGATCATCACGAAAGGAACATTGCATAATGGTTTATTTATGTTAGACACCACTCCACATATCATGAATGTAAATGTGTCCAAAAGGAAACGAGATGAGTTGAACAGTGCATACCTGTGGCATTGTAGGCTAGGTCACATCCATGAAAGAAGGATTCAAAAGTTACTAAATGATGGATATCTAGATCCATTCGACTATATGTCTTATGCAACTTGTGAGCCTTGAATTCGTGGAAAACTGACAAAATCTCCATTTAGTAGAACTGGAGAGAGAGCCACTGAGTTGTTGGAACTCATACATAGTGATGTATGTGGACCCATGTCAACTCATGCCATTGGAGGTTACTCCTACTTCATTACATTTACTGATGATTTCTCAAGGTATGGATATGTGTACTTAATGAAGTACAAGTCCGAGGCCTTTGAGAAATTCAGAGAGTATAAGAATGAGGTGGAGAACCAGACTGGAAAGAGTATCAAAACTCTTCGATCAGATCGAGGAGGTGAGTACTTAAGTACAGAGTTTACTCAGTTCCTCAAGGACCATGGGATATTATCCCAATGGACACCTCCTTACACACCTCAGCTCAATGGTGTCTCTGAAAGGAGAAATCGTACGTTATTAGATATGGTACGGTCCATGATGAGTTTCGCTGACCTACCCATCTCATTCTGGGGATATGCCCTAGAAACCGCAGCTTACCTTCTAAACAGAGTTCCAACTAAGTCGGTAGTGTCTACACCATATGAGATATGGAAAGGGAAGAAGCCTGATCTTAAGGTTATTAAGATTTGGGGCTACCCAGCCCACGTTAAAAGACACAACCCCGATAAGTTAGAATCAAGGACAGAGCGATGCAAATTTGTGGGATACCCCAAGGAAACTTGTGGGTATTATTTCTATCATCTCGAGGACCAAAAGGTCTTTGTAGCTAAGAGAGCAGTGTTCCTTGAGAAGGAACACATTCTTGACGGAGACAGTGGGAGAATGATAGAATTGAGCGAGGTTGGAGAACCAAGCTCAAGCACCACTCTACAGCCCGAGTCTGTTCAGGTACCTAATACACAAGTATCAACTTTACGCAGGTATGATAGAGTATCCCATCCTCCTGAGAGATATGTGGGACATATTAGAGCAGAGGATGTAGAGGATATTGATCCTCAGACCTACGAGGAGGCTATTATGAGTATAGACTCCGGGAAGTGGCAAGAAGCCATGAATTCTGAGATGGATTCTATGTACTCCAATAAGGTTTGGAACCTAGTTGATGCGCCCGAAGGTATTGTACCCATCGGTTGCAAGTGGATCTTTAAGAAAAAGATCGGAGTAGATTGAAAGGTAGAGACCTATAAAGCAAGGCTAGTGGCTAAGGGGTATCGTCAAAGGCAAGGTGTTGACTACGACGAAACCTTCTCACCCGTAGCAATGCTAAATCATCAGAATTCTATTGACTATTGCAGCACACTATGATTATGAGATCTGGCAGATGGATGTGAAAACCGCATTCCTCAACGGGAACCTCGAGGAGGAGGTGTATATGATGCAACCTGAGGGATTCGTGTCCAAGAACTGCCCAGATAAGGTGTGTAGGTTGCTTAGATCCATTTATGGACTAAAGCAAGCTTCCCGAAGTTGGAACATAAGATTTGATGAGGCAATCAGATCTTATGACTTCGTTAAAAATGAAGATGAGCCTTGTGTATACAGAAAGGTAAGTGGGAGCGCTATCACCTTTTTTGGTGTTATATGTGGATGACATCCTCATCATTGGGAATGATGTAGGAATGCTATCCACAGTAAAGACTTGGTTATCTAGACACTTCTCCATAAAGGGCTTAGGGGAAGCATCCTATATCTTGGGGATTGGAATCTATAGAGATAGATCCAAGAGGATGCTTGGCTTGTCCCAGTCCAAGTACATAGAAACCATTGTCAAAATGTTTGGCATTGAAAATTCTAAAAAAGGGCGAACATGGATATGATACCTTATGCCTCAGCAATATGGTATATCATGTATGCCATGCTATGTACTAGGCCTGATATAGCGCATGCTCTGAGTGTCACGAGCAGGTATCAGGCGGATCCAGGCTTGGAGCACTGGAAAGCAGTAAAGTGTATCCTTAAGTACTTGAGAAGGACTAAGGATCTTTTACTAGTATATGGAGGTAATAGCCTTAAGGTTGAAGGCTACACTGACTCAAGGTTTCAGTCTGATGTCGATGATAGCAAGTCGAATTCAGGGTATGTGTACACCTTGAATGGAGGAGCAGTGTGCTGGAAGAGTTCCAAGCAAGATACAACTGCTGACTCGACCACAGAGGCGGAGTACATTGCTGCATTAGATGCAGCAAAGGAGGGAGTCTGGGTGAAGAAGTTCATCACAGATTTGGGAGTCGATACAGATAGCGACAAGTCGACTTCCTTATATTGCGACAACTATGGGGTGATTACTTAAATAACGGAACCCGGGTCTCATCAGAAGTGTTCTGAGGAGGTTCCAGCTTATAAGAGAGATCGTAACCCGAGGAGATGTAGCAGTGGAAAGAGTTCCATCCGAAGATAACATTGCAGATCCACTGACAAAGCCGTTGTCTTAGATTGTCTTTGAGCGTCACAGGGGTCTGATGGGGATCAGACACATAGGTGATTGGCTTTAGGTCAAGTGGGAGATTGCTAGTCATAGGTGCCCAGCAAGCCAATCACGTGAGTGATGGCACGTGTGACTTGATACAGAATCTTTTTGCTTATTATATTTTGGCGTATATCACTTTATAACTATTGCATAAATGCATATATATATTGTGATGTCCTTGGATTTGTGCAATGGGAATCGGATCGTGATGAGATTACGATAATGAGATCGATTCACCTTTAAACACATATCCTAAATAATCCCGGTCATAGGTTACTCGAGAGGGACATCGTGATAATCGGATAGACTAGTGTGCTGTATACCCGTCCATATGATGGATGCAGCTGGTCTCATAGCTGCTCGTGTAGGGACACTAGGGATACAGTACAGGTGCTCATTGGAGAATGAGTTCACTGATTGATCCGCTTACGGAATGCTGGATGGTTGATGTCAGACAGCGATTCCGTAGTCCTAGTGGTGTATCTGGTCCTTAGACTTGAGACACCAAGGATGTCCTGTATGAGTGCTCCACTCTCTGATACCAGACTTATAGGTTTGGTTGTCCCCAGATCTAGTACAACTGGTCATTGGGAGTGGTAGTCGACCTTACGAGGGCTATTGAGTGTCAATAGAGGATCATCCACTCTCGGCGTCATGAGAGGAATATCCTATGTGTTCTTGCTCAGACAAATCCCTGGCCAGGGTCATTCGGGTTGAGAGAGAAAGAGTTTGTTAGGACTCTAGCTTGGAAGTCCTAATTGAGAGGGACAATCATGTAAAAATGTTAGGACTCTAGCTAGGAGAGTCCTAATTGAGAGGGACATTCTATTAGGACTCTAGCTAGGAGAGTCCTAATTGTGAGGGGCATTCATGTAGGAGGTTTTTTCTTAGAGAAGAATTAGGAGTTGTAAGGGAATAGGAGTCTTGAGTAGGAGTCCTATTAGGAGTTGGTTAGAAGTAAGAGTCTTAAGTAGGAGTCCTATTAGGAGTTAGGGTTTAGAAGCCCTATAAATAGCCATGTATTCCTTCTCTTTTCTTAAGCAATAGATGAATCTTTTCTGCAGCCTTTGAGCAGCAACTTGGAGGGAGGAACCCCTATAGAGTTCCAAGGAGGCCGATCCCCTAAAGAGATCAACCCCAAGTTTAGAATCTGCAAGGGTTCTAACACCTGGTATCAGAGCAGCGTTCTTGGCGTCTCGCTGCCCTTCCACAGCCATCCATCAACCCTCTACAACCATCCAAAGCAATTCCCACAATTGCTTAAAAGATCGTCACCGAATTCCGCCATCATCTCCACCACCGCGGATCATCCTTTGATCTCCCCGTGAATTGCAACAGGTTCTGGTTTCCTACCTTACTGCTGCTGCAATTTAGTTATCCTTATTCGAAAATTCAAAAAAAAAAAAAAAATTGTTCCTATATTGCTGCATAAACTTTTCGTCACAAAGTTTTCATCTCTACGACGAAAGATACATTGCAGAATTCCAACCGCATAGCACCATCTGTTTGATCTTGCTACTGTGCTTTTTTTCTACGAAATTTTTATGACATCTTTGACACTTCCTAACAGTGGATTTCCCTTTCGTTTCATCAAAAAATTCTCAATATAAACTACTAATCTTTTATGTCCAATCTGCTGCACTTGAATTGCAGAATTCAAGCCGCATAGCACCATCTGTTTGATCTTGCTACTGTACTTTTTCTATCCAAATTTTTACGAAATTTTTATGACATCTTTGACACTTCCTAGCAGTGGATTTCCCTTTGGTTTCATCGAAAAATTCTCAATATAAACTACTGATCTTTTATGTCCAATCTGCTGCACTTGAAAATCTATGCTGCAGAAAATTTCAGCTGCATATCGTTGCCTTAACCCATCTATTTGCAATCTTTTTTGAATGAAATTTCTTATACACTTCATAGATCATCTTGGCTTCCATCTAAGATTGATCTATTAAGAAATTCATCTCTAAAACTGATTTTTGTGTTGCTATAAATTTTCATCGTAAACTACTGAAATTTTTCGACGAGAATTCTGCTATCATAACTTGCACCAATTTCCTTGCTGTTATACTGCCGAAATTTTCTTGATTAAATTAGTCATCCTTGCTGTCATATAAACTGTGATTTTGCTATCAATTCCCTCTTCAATTCTCTCAAGTTTTTGGTGGAAATTACGTCGAGAAATCGCTGTTTCTTCGACGACAATTCTGCTCTTACAAGACAGCACATACTTGCTGCAACTTCCACTGATTTCTCTCAAACCTTTGCTGCCATCTACCACAGATCCAAAACTTTCATCCACAGCCCTAAAACTCCACCAAACCACACCCTCAAACTGCACCCAAAACAGCCACAAAACATGCCTAAATCGTAGCCTACATCTGCCGATCCACCAACCCTTTCGACCATCACTTCTCTCAACCTATACATGCCTTTAACCTGACAACAAAAGAGAGATCTTAACATCATATATTTGGAGGTATATACTATGGCATCTAAGGAGGCAATCGATGCTAAATTCGAAGCCTTGGAGGCGCGAATGGAGGATAAGATTCGGACGCTCTTTACCGAACTCAGATTGGGCCGACTACTAAGCCCGAAAAAATCATATCACAGAGAGAGCTTTGCCCAATCACACCAACCCCAAAGATATGACTTCCAAGAGAGGGGAAGCTCTATGACCAACCCCAACTATCCATGCATGAGAGTGGACTTCCCTAGATGGGAAGAAGGAGACCCGATTGGTTGGATCTCGCGCGCGGAGCGATATTTTCGGTACCACAAAACCGCGGATGTATCTATGGTGAAAATTGCAGCT